>NC_054827.1:125493619-125793619 GCF_018345385.1 Vulpes lagopus | reverse complement strand
AAATCTATTCTCCCTTAACAACCAGAACAACTTTAAAAATATAAATTAGAACATATCTGTATTACATGAACTTGGCAATATTTCCATAACACTTAAAGGTCAAAATCTTCACTGTGGTCTTCAAGATCTGGATTCTGCTGTCCTCTTCCAATCTCTCTCTCTGACTTCTCTCTCTCTTGCTCTTTGAATCCAAACTACAAGTCCTTCCCTGTTCCTTGAAGATGCTCCGATTATTATCTCACACCCCATGAAGTGCACTCTAACAATATCCACTTATATTTCTTGCATTGCCATTAAGACCTGAGCATCCTATACATTTCTTTGTTTTTGTATTTATTGTATGTCTTGCCCCACCACATTTCTAATCCCCTCAAGAAAAGCATCCTGCTGCCTGTATTTTCTGTACCCTTAGTACCTGGGACCTGCCAAAAGGCAGTGACTCAATAAGTAAATGAATATTCTTATAATGAAAAGGAAAACTATAAGCAAAATTGGACTGTTCATATTTCTCAGATTACTCACCAATCTATACTTCAGAATACCATCTTCTTCAAATCTTCAGTGTCGATCCTTAACTCTTACCCACAAGGGTTGGTCTGAGCATAGATTCTACATGTCCAACCAGTGCCTGACCTTTATTCCCCAAGGACCTCTAGAACTCACAACCATCACATAGCAGTACATTTTCCAAAGTCTGAATCTTTATGTCCAAAGGTTTAACAAGATGAAGTCTGGCTTTCAACATCTATCATAACAGTTCAGTCCTTCAAATTCTCTTCTCCTGAGTGTGATACAGAAATGCCCCTTCATTCTTCTTAATCATCAAATGAAAGATATTAATTAGATCAAGGAAATAAATATACACTTTCTAGGGATGAGAATTAATTCTCAAATGCAATGCTGTCTGAATCCATCTTAACCAAGGGGTCATAAGGGAATTAAGTAGGGGACATTTTCCTAACTGCAATGATATCTGCATAATTGGTATTGCCCATTGGTTATAGCATCTTCCAATATTATGAAGATCAATGCCCACTTGCCTTCAGACTATGTCCTGGGTCCTTAGGGATTTATGAGAAACAAGGTTCCATATAGAAACATCTGCTCCCATTGACTACCTCTTAATTACCAAGAGGCCTATAGAAGATTGGAAGCTATTTTTTTTCTTTTACTCTTTGATCCAAGGCATTTCTTTGGTAGACTATCTTCCTATTAGCTCTAAACACAGAAGGGCTATGTAAGAATCTACCTGTCCATAGAAGGTGATGAGAGTGGGCCAGTCTATTGAACCTATTTTGTTTGAGCAATTTCCTATATTTCAAAAATATTTAGGGCAAATCTACCAGTGTTCATTAAAACACACACACACACACACACACACACACACACACACACACCATATATATTAAAAGACAGACAGAAAAGAAGAAAAATAATCTGTCTGTCCAAGCTAGAGAGAAAGACTGTTTTCCCAGGGAGGAGCTGTTCTTCCAGGTACAAACAACAGTGGTAAACACTGAGTGCTCTGATCGCTTGGAGAGGAGGCCACTGGCACAGCTCAGGAGTGAGTTGGGTGTGGTGGAAACGGGAGTAGAAGGCTAGGGAAGATTTTCCACGCAGGTGATACTGGATCCAGCCCTAAATAACAAGTAGTTTCTAGGCAAGGAAAAAAGAAGAGGATTTCAGACAGAATCAGCATGGGCAAAATCCCGAAGGCAAGTGAAAGCATGAAATATCCTGAGAACCAGGGAATTTCACACAGCCAGTGTGTAAGGAGGCAGAAGGGAAAATGGCAACAGATGTGTCTTAAGAAGTAAGGAAAGTTCTGTCATGACTAACCTAGTGACTAATAATAAGTCTGAACAGTTCTTTGTAAACAAAAACAAAAGAATGAAAGGTTTTCAAGCAGAAGAGAGTAGAGTTGGGATTTCAGGATTTCATTTTAGCACTAGAGCTTGCTGAGACAACATCTGCCCCTCCTCTGCTGGTGGGTATCATGCCAGGCTCTGTTCTCCTGCCCTGTACCTAAGCACTGAGTCATCAACAAGTCCTAGGATTTCTAAGAACATCAACCACAACCTTTACCTGAGAAACAGGTTTGTGTTCATTACTATGGAAGAGACATAATTGAAGTTCACAGTAATTAAAATAAGCAAATGTTACTTATATAATGGATTATTAATTAGACTGCTTGTGTTTCCAAATGTCTTGTTTAAATAGATCTTGATATTTAGAGGGGATTTTTGATGTCAGAGGTGTCTTTCTTCTGTGTTATGCGTGACTGCTGATCCTTATCCAAAACAAATTGAGGTCTGCTGGCTAATATTTATGCAATAGGCCTGACATTTTCATTCTTAAGGTTATTAATCAGTTGCTGTATACCAATTCAGGTTCATGTAAAAAAAAATAGTTCTAACATATTATACACATCTATCCTTCAAGGCTTCTATATATTGTGGGTGTATTTAACCAATATCCTTCTGGATAAAGTTCCCAGTAAGCCAAGTGAAACAAAGATCAATCTTTAGTTGTGTTAATCTGTCTGTACTTACCACACAATTAAAATATAACTCTGTTGTACAAATGGGAAAAATAGTGATACAGGGTGATTAGAATATTGGTTGCCGAATTTTAGAGGCCCTGGTAGAGGAATAAGCATCAAGGGATTAAAGGCCTCAATTTGCTCCTAGCTTTCCTTCTGGATGATTTTGTTACCTAGGATAAACTCCTTAGCAAAACGAGTGGCATGAATGGAGTCATTGATGGAGACTCCCCATCAAGGTTGAAAGCAGATGTCCCGATTAGAGGTAGTGCTATTACTCTTGTCATCACCATCATTATACTATTGGACTTTTTAAAATGATTATTGTAGGCCAATTTTTATAGTGTTTTTTATTTGTCATAAGCATGAAGCTTGGGTTTGTTTCATTTTGCCTTTTATAGAAGAGAGCACTGGATTGGGAACAAGACAGAATGAGGCACATACTCACCAGTTGTGTGTCCTCAGCAAAGTTACTTACTCTTTCCTAGTCTCTATTTTCTCATGAGCATGATATCCTCTACCTCAAAGAGCTGTTATGGTGATGGAGGAAGCCTCTGCACAGGGCTTAGCTTGTGCTAATTCTTAGTCTCTGTACCCTATAGAAAAGCTTTGCTGGAATTTACCACTGGAATAAAGGAATTGCCTTCAAGAAAGGGAACAGGATCAAGAAAGATGAGCCGTACTCTCATGTCTCTGGGAAGCCTTCCCTCACCCTCCATCTGTCCTCTGAAGCATTGCCTCAGGTCCCTAAGTGTCCCTTAGAATAGGACTAGTCATGCCATGTTGTAATCTACTGTTCATTGGGTCATTTTAACTGGACTCAAAGTTCTTTAAAGAACTTCTTTAGTTTCCTCACCATTGTCCCTTCAGGACCATACACATTGTCTAACGTGTTTATAATATTGTTGGCTAAAGAGAAAACGAAAGAAAAGCACTAAAATTCCTATGACTTCACATGGGCCATAAGAGATAATTGACCAACTTTTGAATGTACATTTATTTCAACCAACTTTTCGCAGTTCCTACTATGTATCAGGCATCTTAGTAAATTCCAAACTACATTTTGAGGTGAGCTCCATAAACAATGAAAAGGAAGGTTATAGTTACGATGTGAAAATTAGAATATATGTTTCAAAAGGAGTTGTTGAAGCTCATGAATCAGGCATATGAAAGAGAGATCCAGCCTTGAGTCTGTATAGTAAAGGGATAGAACAAAGTCCTCTTTGGAAAGAGGGAAAGAGGATACTGTGCATGGAAGAAGTAAAATGCATTTGGGCTACATCAGAAGAGGCTTTATACATCAATCCTTTATAAGGAATTGGAGCTATATGTATGCATAAAGAGGACCAACTGCAAACTGCTGAGCAAGAGAGTCAATAGATTGGGAAAACATACTTCCCAGGCCCTCACCAGGCAACCCCTCCCAAGCACAACCATTGCTTAAGATAGCTCACTTACATGACCTAGAAACTGACGATTTTGTGGGAATGTCTCCTTGATTTCTCTTTCTTTTAGCAGATAAGCTGACCTATATTTTCACTCCACTTGATGGTTACTGTTGAACCACCTGAAATTCAGCCCAGGCCTAATGCTTAACCAAAAAAAAACAAGTAAGAACTAAATAAACAAATTTGAATAAACTATCCAAGGGTGCCTGGGTAGCTCAGTTGGTGGAGCCATCAGACCCTTGATTTTGGCTCAGGTCATGATCTCAGGGTCCTGAGATTGAGCCCCATGTCAGGTTCTGTGCTCAGCCTGGAGTCTACTTATTCCTCTCCTTCTGCTCCTCCCCCTGCTTGTTTGCTCTCTCTTTCTCTCTCAAATAAGTAAATGAAAATCTTTGGGGAAAAAAATAAATTATTCACTCCAAAAAAGAAAAAAGTGGGAAGCCTGGGTGGCTCGTCGTTTAGCACCTGCTTTCAGCCCAGGGCATGATCCTGGGGTCCTGGGATCGAGTCCCACATTGGGCTCCCTGCATAGAGCCTGCTTCTCCCTCTGCCTGTGTCTCTGCCTCTCTCTCTGAGTGTCTTTCATGAATAACTAAAATCTTAAAAAAAAAAAAAAAAGAAAGAAACCTTTCTCTACATGACAACCCCAAATACTGTGGTCCTTTCTCCCCACTTCCTTCTTTCTGTCAAGAAATATTAATAGACTAGTAGTCTAGAGATAAAATGAACCCAGCTATGGGTCCAGCCTGCCTAGAGCTTACACTACTCAAATAATCATACAAATGTATCATTGCACATTTTGACAAGTGCTGCAAAGGAAAAGTATTGAATACTATGAAAGCACAAAACAAGGTAATCTAGTCTCTTCTCAGAAGTCAGGGACATTTGTTTCTGTGAAAGTGTTGCTTAAACTTCAACAGTAAGTATAAATGGCATTTGAATGTGTGCACATGGGTGTGCATAAATATGACAGAGATAGGTAACATTCCTAGGAAAGGATAATAGTATGTATCCATATCCCCAGGCATGAGAAAGGATGGTTCTTGTACACTTGAAGAATCAGGCAACATTCAACAAACATTTATTGAGCGCTTACTTGTTCTAGGACTTTCAGGCAATAAGAAGAATAAATAAATAAATGTAAACTCTCTGATCTTAAGAAATGAACCAAATAATAATAATTTAACAGTCATAGGCAATTCGGGTGAAATGGTTATAGAAAATAATAGCAAATTAATTTGACTTAATGTATACTTACCACATGCCAGATAATGCTATAAGCATATTACTCTTGTGCCTTATTTCATTTTCATAATAATTCTATAAAAGAAATTTAATTTTTAAACCCAACATTAAAGATACTGTCCATGTTGGTACAGGTAGTAAATGGTGAATGACAGATTCAATCAGAGAAATATATGAGTTCAAAACTATTGTCAAAAGCGTGGAACATACATTCTTCCTATAAATATTAATAATATATTCTGTGCCAAGCATACTGGTTCTAAACATAGCTCTCAAGAAGCTCATCTTCTAGACTGCAGTGGAAGAAACACACAATAAGCTAAGATATGCATTTATTAATTATTTTCATCAGCTTTAGGTATAATGTGAATACCATAAAATATACCAATATTACTTTTAAAATTAAATGAGTTTGGGCAAATAAATATAGTCATTTAATTACCATGACCCTCATGATTTAGAACATTTCCATTGCTCCAGAAAGCAACCTCATGTCTCTTTTGATTCAATTCCCTACTCTACCCACAGCTCCTAGCAACAATTGACCTAATTTCCATCACTATAGTTTTGCTTTTTTAGTAATTTGATATAAACAGAATGATACAGTGTGTAGTCTTTTGTGTCTAGCTTCTTTTGTTTAGCATAATGCACTGAGACTTATCATGTTGTTGGATGTATCACTCTTATCTTCCTTTTCATTGCTGAACATTATCCCATTGAATAAATATACCACAATTTGTTTCTCAACTGCCTAGTTACTGTGTTGTGTCCATTTTTTTAAGTTATGAATAAAGCTACAACGAACAGAAAAATATTTGTATGGACACAGATTTTCATTTATTGGGTAGACACCTAAGAGTGAGACTGTTGGTTGCATAATTAAAGTATACTTTACTGGGATCCCTGGGTGGCGCAGCGGTTTGGCGCCTGCCTTTGGCCCAGGGCGCTATCCTGGACACCCGGGATCGAATCCCACGTCGGGCTCCCGGTGCATGGAGCCTGCTTCTCCCTCTGCCTGTGTCTCTGCCTCTCTCTCTTACTGTGTGCCTATCATAAATAAAAAATAATAATAATAATAATAAAGTATATTTTACTACCCAAGAAATTGCCAAGGTGTTTTCTAAAGTGGTTATTCAATTTCACTTTCTCACTAGTGCTCTCCTTCTGGATCTGTCATCCATCATCAAATCCTTCTCCCCATCCTCAAGCTCTTCTAATGTGCTAGTCACCTTGTTCCATTAGCATATACAATAGGACCAAAAGGGGACGTAGAAAATTCTGTTTCCTCCCATTCCCTTTTCCACACCCTTTCTCCTCACTTGGCCTTCAAAAGCTTCAGCTCTTCCTGAAGTTCACTCTGCCAAACAACTCTACTTTCTGCAACACACCCACATTGCTCTCGCTAATGCTCTCCCCATCACTGCTTTTATTTCATTGACGGTGTTAGCATCTGCATTCCTGTCTTCTCTACCATTATTCCTTTAACCATACATATTCTAACCAACAAATATTTATAGAGAGCCTATTTTGTGTCGCACAGTTTTAGCTACTGGGACAGTGGACAAAAAAAGATAAAAATCCCAGCCCACATTGAGTATGCATTCTACTGAGAATGTATATACATACACATGTGTACACACATTACACATCTCTTCATACTGCTAATATATATATTCCATGTTCTATATTCTAATATATATACTTTTTTTCATATAAATATATATGAAATACCTTAAATTCCATGGTCCTTTTCTATACCTAATCTTATTTGCACCATCCATTGCTTGCTCATTCAGCTCACTTTCTCTTCTTCTTCCTCCTCCCACCACACTCCACATCTCAAAGCCCTGGTCCTATTAAATCCCAATTCCCCACTACTCTGTTATTACTCTTAAATATCACTGATAAAAAAAACTCACAAGTTCACTGAATAGTCTCATTTTAAACTTATTATCACAAATATGTGATACCCACTCGGCCCTCCTTAACAACTCTAATTTATGTCCTTAATGAATTTGCTTGCTAATTCTTTGGGATGACCATTTTAGATATTCTAGGATGTTTTCAAATGTTAATTATTCCTTTCCCCCATTCCCAGCTGATGGTTATGTTTCTTATAAAACTGAGAAACCTGAAGCAGCTGTAAACTTCCTCATCCCTGTAACCTCAAATCCCATCACCCTGTTTATATCTGTGCCTGTGTATTTTGACTTGCCTTCAATTAATGAAGATACACATCCCTGTTCCTACCGGAAGCTAATTCTCTGAGCTTAATTCTTTCTCTTCTCACTTGTTAAAGAATTTTGTTCTCAAGATTGAGTTTTCTTCCACCTGAATCATTTATTCCCTCATCTACTAGACCATTCTCAATGACATGTGAGTATGCCATAATAAAATTCATCCTAAAAAAAGGATTCCCACTCCCTCATATTTCCATCTACCCATTTCCCTATTTCTTTGCTTCTCTTTAAAATACAACTTCTCAGGACACGTAGGTGGCTCAGTGGTGAAGCATCTGCTTTCAGCCCAGGGTGTGATCCTAGAGTCCTGGAGTTCTCCCACATCAGGCTCCCTGCATGGAGCCTGTTTCTCCCACTGCCTGTGTCTCTGCCTCTCTCTCTGTGTTCTCTCATGAATAAATAAATAAAATCTTTAAAAATAAGAAAATAAAATAAAATAAAATAAAATAAAAAATAAAATAAAATAAAATAAAATAAAATAAAATAAAATAAAATAAAATAAAATACAACTTCTCAGGGGCACCTGGGTGCCCAATTCTTGGTTTGGCTCAGATCATGATCTCAGGGTCATGAGATCAAGCTCTATGCTGCACTCCACACTAAGCATAGAATCTGCTTGGGTTTCTCTCTTCCTCTCCCCCTCCTACAAATGCTCTCTCTTGCTCCCTCCCTCTCTCTCTCTCTCTCTCAAAAAATAAATAAATAAATAAATAATAAATAAATAAATAAATAAATAAATAATAAATAGAAAAACAAAAATAGAAAGAAAAAAGAAACTTCCCCACCAAACCACTGAAACCATTCTTTTCAAAATCATTAACAACCTCCATCTTGCCAAATTCAGTGGACAATTTTCTGCCTCACTTTACTCAATATCCACAGCACTTGACACGGTTGGTTTCCTCTCCCTCTTTAAACACTTCCTTCCCTTGGTCTTCAGAGCACCATGCTTTCCTTGTTTTCCCTCCTACCTTGAGGATGACACCTTCTCAGTCTGTTTCTCAGGATGTACCTTAAAGTACCTCAGGCCTCCTCTCTCTCCACCGGCCTCCTTGGTGATTTCATCCTGCCCCATGACTGCAGATACCATCTATATGCTGAGTGTTCCCAAAGATCACAATAATTCAGTGGTTTAGTTGCCTAGTAGGGGTCTCCAACAGGCATTTCAGTCTGAATGACGTCATGACAGAATTCTTGATTTCTATCTACTACCACCATCCCTACCACCCAACACACAGATCTGCCTTTGTCCCCAGTCATCCTTTAATAAATTACACCATTACCCACTCAGTTGCTTTACTAGATCGCTAGGTCTGCCACAACAAAATATCGCAGATGGGGTGGCCTAAATAACAGAAGTTTATTTCTCACAGTTCTGGAGGCAAAACATTTGAGATCAAGGTGTCAGCAGATTTGGTTCCTTGTGAGGTTTCTCTTCTTGCCTCACAGAAAACCACATTCTCACTGTATCTTCACATGTTTGTCTCTCTGGGCATACACACGTTTGATACTTTTGTGTGTGTTCAAATTTTCTCTTCTTTTTAAGGATACCAGTGATGTTGGATTAGGGTCCACACTCAAGACCTCATTTTTACTTAATCACATATTTGAAGATCTTATCTCCAAATATGGCTACTTTCTGAGGTACTGGAGTTAGGACTTCAATATTTTGTGGAGACACAACGCAGCCCATAAGAGTTGCTCAGTCCAAAACCTCAGTTGTTATCCGTATTCTTCTGTTTTCCTACTCAGTCTACCAATTAATCTTCTTAATCTTCAAACATATCTCAAATATAGACACACACAATCTCTACTTCTCGAACATAAGTATAAGTTTTGCCCGTTACTCAGCTGGATACTGGATACTAGATATCGGAGTTGCCTTCTAACTGGTAGTCATGCTTTCATGCTTGCCCAGACAGGAGCCAGATTGATCATGAATGAATGAATTAATAAATGAATGAATAAAATCCTTCCATGGTTTCCTGATGCACTCAGAATAAAATCCAAATCTTTTACCATGGCCTATGTGATCTAGCCTCTGTCTCTCTTTTCTCTCTTAGCACCCCTCCATGTTCTCCGTTGATTATGATGTTCTACCCATATTGAATTTCTTGGTGGTGTTTTAACACACCTAGTCTCTTCTTCCTGGTGTCCTATCCAAGCAAGGAGGAATCAGGAAAAAATGTCCTGGATTGACACCTGATTTTGTTTTCAACATTTTTAAAAAATATATAAGTTCATAAGATTTCTCAAGGTTTTGTTGTTGTTGTTATTTTGGTTTTTCCATTTCTGCAAGTGACATAAACAGGAGAAACTTAGTGCTTCACAATTCTGGAACTAGAAGTCTAACATCAAAGTTTCATTCAGGGTTGGTTCCTTTAGAAGACTATGAGGGAGATTCTATTCCTTACCTCTTCCCCAACTTCCGGTGGTTTGATGAAAGTCTTCAGAATACCTTGGCTTGTGACAGCATCCAGCTTCACATGGCACTCTCCCTGTGTACTTGTCTGTCTCTGAATCCCCCTTTTTATAAGGCTTGTAGTCATATTGGATAAGGGCACACCCTAATGAGCTCATTTCAACTTGAATACCTTTACAAACACCCTATCTGCATATAAGGTCATAATCTGAGGTACTAAGAGTTAGGACTTCAACATACAAATTTGGGGTGGGGGGCACAAATCCATATCAATCCTTCTATAAGTACTCTGGTAGATCAGACTCTGAGTGACAAAAAACTACCAGAGGAACAACTTGGCCTCTTGCACATCTATCCTGAAACTACCTGGAAAGAAAGGAAAAGTGTAATATAGGTAATGCTAACTTACACTTCAATAAAGGAGTATAAATGCTAATATTCAGAAGTTGAGGAGAAACAAGGAACCATTCTTCCTTATAATTCTCATACTGCAGATAATGGAAATAACATACTATGTGCTATGAAGTATTCCATTCAATTCTTGCAGCAGGCAGATGGATAGTTTTCTTACTTGACAAACAAGAATATTGAGATAAAGTGACATAATAGATTCATTGTCAGCATAATGAAAGACTCTTAATTTCTTTCTATGTTTGTATGACTCTAAAAGATACCTAATGTATATGGACTTTATCATGAATCCCATGTTCTACATAAGAAAAGTAGAAACCATAGTTTATGGTCTCCAGGTTTTTACAGTTTAGCTGGTAAGAAAAGGCATATATAAAACCACAGATGAATTCAAAATCAAATATCAACAAGACCAAGTCTAAAGTTTCTTGATGGAAGAGACTTTGTCTCATTCACCAATAGGGCTTCCACACATGGTCAAGTGCCTAACACCAAGAGTATGCTTAGCGTACATCTGCCAAATGAGTAAGAAAATGAATGCATGGATAAATAGCAGCATGTTAGGTACTGCTCATTCAGCAAGATATTTTTGAATGCTTACTTTGTACCAACTTATGTGGCAAGTACTGCTTAGAGCTCTGGCATTTATAGCAGTAAACAGAGCAAATAAGATCCCTGCCAAAGTTGCCTAAATTCAAGGAAGAGAAGCACATTCTTAATAGAGGCAAGTGCATGTGTCCCAACAAATAATAAGCTGGACAATGCATCAAAGGAGGGCAAAATCCCCCATAATTCACAAGCATAAGAACCACCAAGCCTCACTTGTAAGAATACAAGAATACAAGAATACAAGAATTAGTATTAGAAGAACTAATACTAATTGAATGTTTACATCTGAAAGGCATTTTTTTAATTTATGGAGCATTTATTACATATTAAAAATTGTGCTAAGGGCATTAACTCTGATGATTTTTTTTATTTTTATAAATTTATTTTTTATTGGTGTTCAATTTGCCAACATATAGAATAACACCCAGTGCTCATCCCGTCAAGTGCCCACCTCAGTGCCTGTCACCCAGTCACCCCCACCCCTGCCCACCTCCCCTTCCACCACCCCTTGTTTATTTTGAAAGGCATTGTTTTGAGTACTTTTCACATATGAATGCATTTATTTCTCACAACATCCCCCATGAGCTGGGTCCTGTTGTTATTCCCATTTTATGGATGAGAGAACTGAGGCACAGAAAAGGTAGTAACATGTTTAAGAACACAAAGTTAGGTGGTAAAGCCACGATTTGAATTCAAGGGGGTTAGTTCCACAGCTCCTACTTTTATGTAACACAAAATGTAACCTCTATATTTAGGAAAATAAAAATATAGTACTTAAAGCCAAATATGGTAAAATGTCAATAATAACTGAATCTAGGCAGTGGGTTTATGGGTGACCAATGCACTATTTTTTCAGCATTTATGAATACTAAATACTTTCATGATAAAATCGTTGAGAAAAATATAGTTCTGTAAAGGAAAGTAAATGCTAAGAACCTAAGGCAGAGTAGGATTTATCTTTGGGCTGGTCCATGTCTACCCTACACCTAGTTCTGAGCACTAGAGGGTAGGAGCTGTCCCCTGTGACCACTGTATCCCCCACATGTAATAGGAGATCTAGAACATGGTTGGTGTTTAATGCATGCTTAATGAGCAAATGAATGAAAGGAGGGAGGTGAGTGGTACAGTCTATACAAGGTAGGGAGATGGTTAGAGCTACAGTGTATCAGCTTCTCAGGGCTGCTATAACAAAGCATCACAGACTGGGCAGCTTAAAGAGCAGAAACCATCTCCCTGTTCTGGAAACTAGAAGTCCAAAATCATGATGTCAGCAAGGCCATGCTTTCTCTGAAACCTGGAGGGGGAGAATCTTCCCTTGCCTCTTCCCAGATTCTGGTAGTGGCTGTCAATCCATGGCCTCCTCTGGATATCTCCAATCTTTGCTTTTGTCATGACATGGCACAGCATTCTCTCCATGGACTTCTCTCTCAATATAAACACACTAAGCATACTGGATTAAGGTCTCATCCTACTCTAGCATGGCCTTAACTGAACTAATTACATCCACAAACACCTTATTTCCAAATAGGGCACATTCTGAGGTGCTGGGAATTAGGATTTCAACATCTTTTGAGGAGGCATAAATCAGCCCATAATGGAGGTACTAGGAGAGAAGCACAGAAAGGGAGCATTGGTCTCAGGATGCTTCATTTCTCCAAAATGTCCAGAACACACAAATCCAATCAGAACGCTTCAGCATGTAGGTTGGAGAATTAGCTTAATATGTATTCATTGACAATAGTGACATTGCAAGGAATTTTTACAACCTCCGCCAATCAAATGCCAGCAACAGCTGGCTTCCCCCCAGAGCCAAGTCAGCTTTCCCTAAACAGCTTATGACTGGCTTCTCAGCGGCTGTTTATGTTTTCAGAATATTAAGCACTGTTTAGTCACTTTCTCAGGAAGGGCTTCTCAGTGCGGTTTCTAAAAATGTGCTGAATGTGTTTCCAAAGAGGAAAGGCGCCAGAGGGCCTTTGGTGGGGCATGCTGCGCCTTGTAATCACAAACAGATGACAGAGCTTCCTGGCTCTAACTCCAAGAAACTAGCAAGGGTCTTGAACACAAGCTCACAATCAGACTGGGTAAAATCCCCATGGTTGATCTTAAAAAATTATCAAAAACTTTCCCGGATTCCTTAGTTCTATTGAGTCTTGAACCCTCCAGGGGACTCAATTTTCCTATATAGAAAGGAGATCCAGTCTTCTCAACTTTATGATTAAAAGTCTATAAAAGGGTGCCATGGATTCAGGTTGCCAAGGAAGAGATCCCAGAGGATTGCACACTGAGCAAAGCTGGGGCTTTGGTCCTACACCTCCATGTGACTCACTGACACTGGTGAGCTCTTCTTTTTGCTAGGGTTCTTAGAGTGCAAGCAACAGAATCTGACTAATTTAAAGGAGAAAAGTGCTTACTGATTGATACTATAAGAAGCCTGAATAATCTCAGGCCTCAGGAAGACTAACAGGGAATATATTAGGGCCCTAAGTGATGGGAGAGCTCTGATGATAACATCCTCATAGTAGATGATCGAAGAGTCCTAGGTGCCTGTGGGCATCTGGTCAAGATTTCAATTCCTAACCTAGATGGAGTCATCTGTCCTATTGGGCAATGAATGACATGAGAGTGGGGGTGGGAAGTGGGGAAAAACACACTTTGGATGATGGAGTTCTGTTATCAGAAGAAGGGAGGGATTGAGCAAGCAGTGGCAGCAGCTCCCATGGGTAGACTGAGGCATGGGCAGAGGCAATCCCATCCAAAGGCAAATCTACTGTAGTCTGCTTTCTTAGGGCCACACTCTGGTTTCTCTGTAAACTCAACAGATGCTGGGTCTGTCTTATGCACCCAAAACATAGACAATATAAGCCCTAGATGGAAAGCAACCCAAAGAGAAAGATATCTAAATGGAATTCCTGAAAGAGTCCCTCCTGAACAAAAGCAAGGCCCTTTACTCTTCCTGTTCCACCATTTCAATCTATCACCTACAAAAAGCATGAAGCCCAGTGAGGCCTGCTCTAGCTCCTACAGGAGAAAAATCAGCTTCCCTAATCTGGCATCTAAGACTCTCCAGCAGCAACTTTCTACACCCAGGATACTTAGCAGACTGTGCCTAGGCTTTATGCTGGGCTTCCATAATACTTATATGTGGGATCATCTGTGTCCTCAAAGTGACAGGTGCCAATACCTAGGAGTACTCATCAAAGGCAAGCTTCCTAGATCAAGTTGAAATCCCCTGCTTCTCTGAGTACTGACCATTATATGGGCAGAGAAGGGAAGGGAGTTTAGTAGCCAAGAAGAACAGAGTACAATCTGGGGACCACAGCAAAATTTGGAGATTGCATAAAGGAATGTCAGCAGCAGAAAGGAGGCATAATAAGGGCATTGTGTTTACTCAGAGGAACAAGAAAAAACTTTCAGCAAGACTTAAAAACCATAAACTACTTTGAAAATGATAATAAATGTGAGTATATTAAAAAGTAAAAGCCAAATTTCTAAGTATCTCCCACCAAGAAATCCACAAAATTAAGACACAACAAGTAAACAGGAAAATAAATTATTTGTAGCAACCATTTCAAAGGGTGTTAATGTTTTTACTCCACAAAGAGTTCATTCAGACTACTAATAAAAGGAACAATTGCACAACAGTTATTTAATTGTTCAACAAATATTTATTATGCACCTATTATGTGCTCAGTTCAGAAAAAGAAAAACAAATCCCTTAGAAAGATATGAACAGAAGCTTAAACCTCACACAATGATTTAGTAAATGCAAATTAAAACAACAGGATATTGTGTTTATTTTTACCTAACAGATTGGCAACAATTAAAAAGATTACAAAACATGGTGTGGGCAAGATTTTGCAGAAACGGATATTTATAGGGTGGTAATGGGAGTATATATTGGCATAGACTCTTTGAAGGTCAATTTATCAAAAGGTCAATATCTATTAAAATACCCGTTAGCTCAGAAATTCTACTCCAAACAATTTTTTTCTACAGACGTACCCGCACATCCACTCAATGATTTATGGCTAAGGATAATCATTGCAGTATTGTTTGAAAAAGAAATTAAAAAGTAAAATGCTCCAAACTGGAAACAGTCTACATGTTCATTAATAGGTGATTGTGATTAAGGTACATTTATACAATGAAATACCTTGAACCATTACAAAGAATGTGCTAGAATGATAAAAAAGAATGGCATTTCCCAAAATGAAAATTTCCACAATATACATTATTAAGATAAAATAGTGGGAGGCAGAGAACAGTGTTTATGAGGCCTTTTAATCTGTGTGAATGGGTCAGATGGGAAGATAAGGCTGTGAGTGTGAGTGTCTGCATTCTCATCTATTTGCATAGAATACATGTATAATAATTTCTATTTCACTTTGTCTTTCCTATCTACTGTGTGAAATTCATGTCTTGCAATCTACAGATTTTACTCAATTAATTTGTTTGGAGATTATTACACACTTGTAGGTTATTTTTCTTTCTCTAGAGCATCCTTTTTTTCAATTCTTATTCCATATTTTTTATATCCTCACATTTTAATCCAGCTCTCCAACATACTACACATCTGATGGGGATTCCCTTTATTCCCTCTAAATCCAGAAAATTGTATATAATTTGTGATTCTGTTTTGTTTCTTTTTAATTTAAATTCAATTAGCCAACATGTATAGAACATCATCAGTTTCAGATGTAGTGTTCAATAGCTCATCAGTTGCTTATAACACGCAGTGCTCATTACATCATGTGCCCTCCTTAATGCCCATCACCCAGTTGCCCTTTTAAATGAGAGACCTCTGTATTTAGAATTATTAAGTCCAAGAATTGGATGCCCTGCCAGAGAGAAACATAAAGATGTGCTTGGATCTTTCCCCAGGGCCAGAAAGGCCAATACTTCCTTTAAGAAAGAGAACTCCAATCCATGTACTCTAGACCGACCCTGAAGCACAGTGCTCCAGAAGAAAAAACCCCAAAGTTAAACTGACTCTGTCTATGGGATCTGGCCCATTTTTCTGAAAAGCACATGCCAGGAGACAAAGAAAATATAGTTGGCCATCAGGTGAGAGCAGGTCATTGTGGTCCTAGAAAAATACTCACCAGAATTCAGAACAAATTAAGCATCTTGAAAAAAAGCAGATAACACTCAATTTGTTCTTCCTTTTTTTATGCCTCCCAAGCTTAAATAACAATTTCCCAGTTGATACCATTTACATGGGATACCTCAGAACACTTACTTCAGAAGTTAGGGAGTTGCCCAGAGGCAGGTAGTCCTGATGGGAAGACAAAGCAGCTGGGCAAGGCACAGGTGTCCAACACCCTTCAGAGAACAAGCAGGCACAGACCCAAACACGAGGACCACAGAGACATTTTCTGAATCAGTGCTGGAAGTCAAGCCTGCAAATTACATGTTAGCACTTTCCTTCTAGATTGTGCTCTTATGAATGGCTATGAAACGTTACGGTAGCCACCCTGCATCACCAAAAAGCCTTGTGAAAGATACTATTAGACTACACAGCAGACAGTTATCTAATTAGAAACATAACATCCCAGCTCAGCCGAGATTTTGGAAATCCTAGTGGCAGCAAGCCGACCAGAAGCACGTCCTGGGAACCATGCATAGGAGACAGCCAACCTGATGGTTCACTATGCCTTTTCTGGTGGAAAGGGGATCCTGCCACAGGTCACATATTGGAAAATAAAAAATAATAGCAGCAACAAGCACTTAATGTCGTGCTCCCCATGGGACAGACTCTGTTCTAAGTGCTTTTATGTGATGTTCATTTAATCTGACAACAGCTCTATAATCTCTGTCCCTGTTACTGCCACATGTCAAGCCAGAGGGATGGAACTACATGGCAAAGGTACACAGCTGGTCAATGTGTGAAGGTAGGTGTCACTGGAACTCTGGCAGGGTGGCTCCACAGCTACCACCCTGACCACTGTGCTATATTACCTTTCTATGATTTCACTGGGGAGCTCCATCAAGGTTCCCCCTCTTCCTCATTTCAGAGCAAGTACAGTGAGCATTGACTGTAATTCTACATATTGTCTCAATTGCTTTGTAGAAAGATCACAGGCAGTTAGACTCATAACTCTGGAATTTTCTCAGCCACCTGCTCACAGTGGGACCTGGAGCTGGAAATCTGTTATCTTTAACTGAAGTTTCTTCATCTGGAAAGTGAGAACAAGAACACTTACCATACAGAGTGGCAGAATTAAATGAGATGTTTGTAATGGTGCTCAATCCATACTGGTTCCCTCCTCTGTCTTGGCTCTTTCTTTTTCTTAATCCTTTGTCTATTCTTTCTATTTTTGAGATTGATTGACTGATTGAGAGAAAGAGAGAGAATGAGCCCAGGGAGGGGCAGAGGGAGAGTGAGAGAGAGAATCTCCAGTCGACTGCTCACTGAGCAGGGATCCCAAAGTGGGATGTGGGGCTTGATCCCAGGACCCTGAGGTCATAACCTGAGCCGAAACCAAAAGTCAGATGCTTAATCAACTGAGCCACCCAGGCACCTCCCCAAACCTCCTGTCTTCTCTTATTCACTTCTGAATAGACAAGATAATAGAAGATCTCCTTATTTTTCAGTAGTACCAGGTATTCTATTCTTTGGCTTGTACTTGCAGCATTTTAGTCTCTGTCTCCATGGTCACATGAAATTCTCTTCTGTGTGGCTCTGTCTTCATGGCTTCTGTTTTCTTATAATGGGGCACCTGAGTAGCTCAGTCGGTTAAGCGTTTGCCTTCAGCTCAGGTCATGATCCCAAATTCCTGGGATGAGCCCCTTATTGCATCAGGCTCCCTGCTTAGTGGGGAATCTGCTTCTCCCTCTCCTTCTGCCTCTCCCCACCACTCACATGTGCATTCTCTCTTACTCTCAAATAAATAAAATCTTAAAAAAAAATGACACCAGTCATATTGAATTAAGGCCCATACTAATGACCTCATCTAAATTTGATTACATATGCAAAGACCCTATTTTCAAATATGGTAACTTTCATAAGTGCTAGGGGTCAAGAATTCAACATATTTTTTTGGAGGACACAATTCAACCCATGAGAAGGATGGGTTGTGAACAAGATGGTTACGAAGTAGCATTGTATTGTTCCAGGATAAACAGACAGACCTGGGGCAGATACTTGGAACTTGTGGTAGATTGACTTCTTTCAATCAGGAAACATGAATCAGCAACCAACATCCTCTGTGGGGAAGGTGAGAGTGGATTGGGAGGCCATAAGTATTGAGAAAACCCCTTTCTCGTAAGAACAGAGGCAGTAAACTTGCTCCCTTAATGTCTACTATATATTATTCCCACTCAATGTCATTTAGTCCTTCCAATACCCCTAAGAGGTTATAAGTAAGGAAAGTAAACTGACAATCAAGTAACTTGCTCAAGATGAGACCACTGGTAAATTTGAGGTCTGGAATGTGATCCCAGCTCTGTCTGGCTCCAAAACCAGAGGGCTGGTGAGAGCCACTAAAAGTAAAATCCATCACAGTGTTCAGTGTTGTATACACATAAGGGATTAAGATTATTATATCATTGTGGGCCTATCATTATTATTGCCACATGGAAATGGCAACCACTAGACATAGATAAGCTCACCAAAGGGATCCAAGGTTAACACATTCAATTGACCTGATTTCTCTAAACATCCTCCATCTTCCCCTCTTATTCTCAGATCCCATCTTATCTCTGAGTCCAGATGGGGCAAACCGTGAGGTGTTTGTGTAGCTATAGCCCACTGAGACTTTCATAAACTGGCCACAGGGTGGAGTACTAAGATGTTGTGCAGAGTCTGAATCCACCACACCTGAGTTTACAACCCCACAGCCCTTAACTAGCATTATGACCTTAGGCAAGTGACCTAATATCATTGAGTTTCTATTTTCCCATTTGTAAAATAAGTATAATTATGCCTAGTCATAAGGTTGTTGGGAAGATTAAATATGGCACTACATGAAAATCACCTCATATAGCACCTGATATCTAGTGTGTAGTCAACTAATTATATCTGATATGATAACTTTCTTACCTGCATAAGCCAATGGGCTCTCCTATATTTTAGCTCATTGCACTAGACTCCTGTAATCCGATCCAAATGGAGGAGTGGAATGAAAGAGCAGTGGAACCATAAAACACAAACACAATGGGATTTTGCCCAAGGGCAGTCATACTTCAAACCAGGTGGTGCAGGGTACAAGAAAACACAGGGGTCATTAGTTTCCTAGGGCAGCCATAACTAACTGCCACAGACTGGGAACGTTAAAAGAGCAGAAATGTACTGTTTCATAGTTCTGGAGGCTAGAAACCTAAAATCAAGGTATTGGCAGGGCCAGGTTCCCTCTGAAGCCCCTAGGAGACAATCCATCCTTGCTTCTTCCAGTTCCTAGCAGCCTCAGGAGTAGTTCCCCAGCCAGTAAATGCATCACTCCAACATCTGCCTCCATTCTCACGTAACCTTCTCCCTGTGTCCCTGTGCCCTCCCATGGCTGCTTTCTTTATAAGGACACCATTCATACTGGATTTGAGGCCTACCCTACTCCAATACGATCTCATCTTAACTTATCATATCTATGATTCCATGTCCAAGTAAGATAACATTCTGAGGTCCTGAGGGTTAGGAGTTCAACATATATTTTTGGGGGGTCACAATTCAGCCCATGACAGACCATGCAGACCAAACTCCTAGAAGATGGCTTTCTACTCTCTCCTCCAGAACCCAGAGTACAGTCTGGCTGATGAGACCATAAAACCCTGAGATTCAAGAGACTCTTTGCAGGCATCTCTTTCCAAAGTGGCATTCAAACAACACTGATATTTTGAAACAAGCCATGGTAGGAGTATTCACACTGTGATGATCAGCAAACACTGCTCAGAGAGCCTGTTGCTCAACATTTACCAGCCCACATTTGCCTGAGGGAGGCCCTCAATTCCTCTGGTATAGAAGAGCCTGAACCCATGGGTTTCAGATTACAGTGGATAGAACTGAAGAGGACTCTCCTGTGGGGAATGAGAAGGTCAGCTCACTTGTCCTAGGAGATGTGTAATAGAGGTCACAATGTTTTCCGTGCTACCCCGTAGGCCTGTGGTAAAGATTAAAGGAGATAAGGGGTGGAAATACCATGTATTCTTTACAAACATGGGATTACAATGTTGCATTTTTCAGGCAGAGACTTGTTTTATTCACCTTGAAAAATATAAAGCCTCCGGCATGGCACATGGTAGGTACCCAATATTTGTTAAAATCCTAATCAGAAAAAAAAACAGGTTTTCTGCACCTTGCCCCAATTTAGCTTCAGTAAAATCATAAGTAAGTCTAGGATTCGGGCCAACTGCTAAGCTAGAATGACTTCTAGAAAGACCTTATCAACAACTCACCTTGGCAACAATACATACAGCAGTGGCCAGTGCTTTCCCATGTCTCCAATTAGAACTAGAATGGAGTATCAACCCCCTGTGTTCTCTCTTTCGTCCACCCATACTTCCTGCAACTTTGTGCACAGCCCCTGTTCTAAGGCCTTACTTGGACTGCGGCATTATGACGTTAGTATAACAATGGGTTTTCCAGTCTCCTATCTGCTCCACTTATTCAGCCACCTTTCTACACTGTGCCTGAGGTGCTTTTTCTCAACACACATATGACCATTTCATCTTCTTACTTAAGACCTGAAAATGATTTCTGCCACCCTTAGATGCACCCCAAACACCCTGGTGCGGGATTCAAGGCTCCAGAGCTATTATTTGGTTTGGGTCTGGGCAGGAATCTTTCATATCCTTCTGTAAAAAACCCTGACTCTACCACAGACATGGACAGGCAAGCCACCCAACTCGAGCCAATCAGATGTCCCATCTCGTGGTCACTGTGTTTGGTGATCCAGGAAAATCACATGACTCAAGCAGAGTCAATCAGTATTGTCTGGGACTTATTCTTTTTCAACAGAGGAGCTCCTTTTATTTAAAGTCATTAGGTTGGAAAGAAATAAACCTAAACTTATCTATGACTCTATTCCTTATCACATGTGGAAATTCCATCTTGACAATAAGATGTCTTTAACCTTGGGTCCAGTTTCTCTGGGGCCAAACCCTGTTCTGCCCGTACTCAAGCTTTGCCACACAAGCGCACCACCATTTCACTTTTCTGGTTAGGTTTCTGTGATGGAGAAGAATCCTGACTAGCCAGACAGCCCTGAGCGCTCTGTTCTCAGCTTGTCTCTCCTGCCTCACCCATCTCCCTACCCCGTGATCTATGCTGTCATATCACCGCTGGACTCCTGGTCTCAGATCATGCCATGCTTTCCACACCTTCATCCCTTTGCACAATCTGATGTCTCTTCCTGGAATTCTCTTATCCATGTTTGAACATCCACTTTTTTTCTCTTGATGAATTTTTTTCTTTGTGTACTTTTTGTCTGTCTTTCCCAGTGTAAACTTCAGAAAATCAAAGTATAAATTCAGAGCTGTGTCCCTGCCACCTAGCCAGGGCTGGGAACATGGTATATGAACAATAAATACTTTGATGAAGAAATGAATGCATTTATCTTTAAGATAGGAGAGAATGTGGTCATGATAGAAGATCATAAACTTTGAGGTCATAACCTTGCTAGACTGAACTTGTTGAGGACAGTCTCTGAATATTACCATTTCTAATACCTCAGCCCTGCAGGTAGTGCCTAGCACATGGTTGGTGTCTACTAAAACTGTGAGGACTGACTTAGCCTGTAAGCTTTGGGGCCTCAGCCAAACCTCTGGGGTGCCTAAAACCTTGAGGGCATTCATTAAACCTGTGTTTGGGCCCAGGTGACAAGTAGTCTAATTTTTTTTTCTCTCCAACTACTTTTTCACCTTTTTCAAAGGAATAATAAATTACTCAAGGTTGATAATAGTAGCTTACTTTTATTTTTATCTTACTAAATTCAGTATGTTTTATGTCATTTAGTTCTTATAAGAACACTACATCATAGCTACTATGGTTTTTCCCTTCTTACAGATTAGGAAACTGAAGGTCACAGTTGTTAGTCAGAAGTCCATGGCTATAGGTATTAGAGCAGGACTAGAGTCCTCAGGGCCATCTTACAACTCTCCTATGCTCTTGGCCACTCCACCACCAACTTCACTTAGCTGAGATTTCGTGGAAGGTGCCATGATCACATTAGGGATCAGAGATGTCAATGGGACACCATCCTAATCTTCAAAGACCTGGGACTCCTAGAAGAGTAGATAATGGCATGAAGATAGGTATATAAAAGTAAAGTATGTGGGGATCCCTGGGTGGCTCAGTGGTTTGGTGCCTGCCTTCAGCCTAGGGCCTGATCCTGGAGTCCCAGGATGGTGTCCCACATCTGGCTCCCTGCATGGAGCCTGCTTCTCCCTCCGCCTGTGTCCCTGCCTCTCTCCCCCTCTTTCTGTGTATCTCATGAATAAATAAATAAAATCCTAAAAAAAAAAAGTAAAGTATGAGAAACAGACAGCTTAATCCACACTGAGGGGAGGCTGAGGGGAGCAGGGAGATCAGAAAACGCTATTTGGACTGACTTCTAAGGATGAGTTTTTGTTAACCAGAAAAGGAAGCAGAAAGTAATAGAGAAGAAGGAAGAAGGAGAGCATTCTCCAAAGAGAAAGCAAGTGCAAAGGGCTGGAAGCAGAATGGAACATAGCAACCAGACTCAAAGAAAATCGGCATTTGAGGCAAAGAGTGGGGAGGGAGAAGGATCAGATCATTAAGATGCCAAAGGCATGGGTGTCTCACTAGGAACTTAGCCTACCCTGAAGATTCATACATAGACTGATATAACTCAGTGTCCTTGGCATGGGTTTGGGAGTCAGACAGATCTGGTCTGAAGCAGACTCCATAGCAAGATGAGCCAAAAGTGAGGGCTTACTGATATTTCTTCATTATGATCTAAGAGAGTAGGAGTGAAAGAAAAAGGAGGAAACAGGTGGTGGGCCAATAAAAATACTTTGTACCAAGTTGGCTGCCACTAGGTGCAACTGGTTGTCTGACTCTGCAAAACTGTCCTCCAAGAAAAAATATAAAATGAGCTCTGTGCAGCCTGGCCAGGGGAAGATCGATCCATTGATTTCATCTCCCACAAACCAAAGGGGTTTTTTTTAAGATTTTTTAATTTATTTATTCATGAGAGACACACAGAGAGAGAGAGAGGCAGAGACAGAAATAGGCTCCACGCAGATAGCCCGATGTGGGACTCGATCCCAGGACTCCAGGATCATGCCCTGGGCCGAAAGCAGGCACTAAACTGCTAAGCCACCCAGGGATCCCCCCAAATCAAAGGTTTAACCACATGGCATTAATTCCCCAGTTCTTCTGAGATATGTATGCCCAGGTGACAGGATACTATAGATTCAAGGCCACAGAGAGGTCCCAGGACAGGAGACAACAGGCATACAGCACCTGGTGCCCAGGTGAGGTACTGGAGATCCCATCTGCCGAAAGTTTGTGGAAATCCTGCTGAGCTTTTTGCTATCGGAGCCCCTGAACCAAAAGTCAGGAGAGGCCTAGAGGATCTGAAGAGGTAGACTCATCAAATGGAGGCTTGTCCATCGCTTACAGGCTGTTGTATCTTATGTGCTATATAAAGACTCCTTGATGCCTCCATTTTCTCTGATGAAATGGGAATAATACTTATCTAGCCCATGAGAAAATTCAGTAATTATGTAGCCCATGAGGATTGCACCTGGCATCTAGAAAATGATCAGTAAATGACAGCTATTTTTATTAATTATTACTGTCACCACCACCAACAACCACCATTTTATTGAACAACCTTTCTCTGAGATTTCCACTTTGAATCACTATGGGTTTTTAACCTAGAATTACATACACAGTAATTTATCATGAAAAAAAGCAAGAGTAATCTTGATTTTTTTTTAATAAAAAGCAGCATTTTATTTTAAATCTTCTTGATCTCTGTCCCTGAAATTGAATTGATCTCTCTAGAAACCTAACTGGAAAGTACCATTTGAATAAGGCCCAGAAGATATGGGTCCCAGTGTCATCCTTGCTCAAGTTGTGTGTCCTTGAACAATTCAATTTGCTACAGCACACTAAATGCACTGATTCTGGGCAGGCCCTGGGCCTCACCCCAGGGATCACAGAGAGAGACCCTGGCTTACCATTCTGAGAGCCCAGAGTCTAGCAGGCAGACACAGACCCTAAACCAGCTGACTGTGGTATCAGTCAATAAAGTCTTGGCAAGCATTATAGAATGCCAAGAAGCAAATAGAGAATCACCAAGACCTCTGGGAAATCAGTTTACTCATTGGTCAAAAGAATATACCAGTGTGTCCGAAATGTAGATCACAGACCTCTAGTAAAATTCAGAGGAGTTAAGTGGTACACAGGACATTATACTGAATAGTGTAATGAGAAAGTAACTCTCTTTGCAATCCTTCTGTTTCATTCAGGGGAGATCGTAATCTGCAGTTTGCCAATATTCATTTTTTAATAAAGAGGACTGGTCAATGGCTCAGAGTTTTGTGTGTTTTTTTTTTTTTTTTTTTTTTGGTTGACGTGGTTTCCAAGTGTAATTGTATACCTATTTCATTTTATCTTATTTTATGTACTTTCTACAACTTTCATGGAAGCACTATTTTCTAATTGAAAATTTTATTTGTAAATGATTCAATATGAAGTAATAACTTGGATGGATGTCATACAAGTATAGCAAAAATAATGAAAGAGAAAAAAAAATAAAGAGGAATCAAAATGTATAAACTTGGGCAGCCCCAGTGGCTCAGTGGTTTAGCGCCGCCTTCAGCCCAGGGTGTGATCCTGGTTTAGCATCTGCCTTCAGCCCAGAGCATGATCCTGGAGTCCTGGGATCGAGTCCCACATCGGGCTGCCTGCATGGAGCCTGCTTCTGTCTCTGACTCTCTCTCTCTCTCTCTCTGAGTAAATGACCAACAAGATCTTCTACTCTTTAAATACCCTATTGTCTACTACACAAATATCTTATGGAAAGCATTATTTGGAAGAATTTTTTTCAGTCATTTTTTTATCATTGAATTATTTTATTTTATTTTATTTAGTATTTTATTTAAATTCAACTTGCCAACATATAGTATAACACCCAATGCTCATTCCCTCAAGTGCCCTCCTCAGTGCCTGTCACCCAGTTACCCCACTTCCACAACCCTTTGTTTGCTTCCCAGAATCAGGAGTCTCTCATGGTTTGTCTTACTCTCTAATTTTTCCCCACTCAGTTTCCCTCCCTTCCGTTATAGTCCCTTTCACTATTTCTTATATTCCACCTATTAGTGAAACCATATGATGATTGTCCTTCTCTGATGGACTTACTTCACTCAACATTAAGTCTTACTGACTATTTATTTCCAAAATGACCTACCTTAGCTCGTTGTCATTTCAACCCCTTTGGTGGCATTGTTTCATATATTTGTAATGTAGCTAGGCTGCTATTTTTCATATCCTGCATTCCATGCCACGACTTCCCAATGTCTTAAGTGATTTTTTTGTTATTTTTTATTTTTTTTTATTTTTATAAATTTATTTTTTATTGGTGTTCAATTTGCCAACATATAGAATATATATAGAATAACATATAGAATAACACCAAGTGCTCATCCCATCAAGTGCCCCCCTTCAGTGCCCGTCACCCAGTCACCCCCACCCCCACCCCCCACCCACCTCCCCTTCCACCACCCTTAGTTCGTTTCCCAGAGTTAGGAGTCTCTCATGTTCTATCTCCCTTTCTGATATTTCCCACTCATTTTTTCTCCTTTCCCCTTTATTCCCTTTCACTATTTTTTATATTCCCCAAATGAATGAGACCATATAATGTTTGTCCTTCTCCGATTGACTTACTTCACTCAGCATAATACCCTCCAGTTCCATCCACATTGAAGCAAATGGTGGGTATTTGTCGTTTCTAATGGCTGAGTAATATTCCATTGTATGCACAAACCACAACTTCTTTAAGTTTGGAAGAATTCTTAAGGGTAGCTGACTCAGCTAAGATGTCTTACCTGTTTCATCCTTCTGTGACTTGGAATAAGAATATGATGCTTAGAGGGAATCCCTGGGTGGCTCAGCAGTTTAGCGCCTGCCTTTGGCCCAGGGCGTGATACTGGAGTCCCGGGATCGAGTCCCGCGTCGGGCTCCGGCATGGAGCCTGCTTCTGTCTCTGCCTCTCTCTCTCTCTATGTCTATCATGAATAAATTAAAAAAAAAAAAAAAGAATATGAAGCATAGAGCTGAAGCAACCATTTTGGACCATGTAGTAGTCTTAATGACGAATGGCAAAGTCTTGGAGCAAGAAGGAGTATGGGTCATGGTGAATACAGAACCTCTAAAGTAGTCCTAGGCTAGCTACTGCTAGACTTCTTTTATGTGAAACTACAATAAACTTCTTTCTTGTGTATCTGACAGTGATTTTGAAATTTCTGTTGGATGTAGCTGGACCTTATCTTAAGTGATAAGTGATCATTTAAATTCTAAATTCTTAAGAATTTAGTTCTTGCAAGAGAGGTACTATGAGAAATTGAATCTAATATATGGCATTGGATAAGGCACTAGAGGCAAACATTAAGGATATTTCATTTCTCTTCCTGCTGCTTCATTATTGGTGTATAGAAATGCGACAGATTTCTGTACATTTATTTTGTATCCTGCAACTTTAATGAATTCATTTAGCAAAGGATGTTGTAGGTAAGAAATATGGTGCCCCATGCTATGCAGTGGCAAAGCATTTGGCCAATTTATTGCCTACTGGTAGTTGGAATACAGATGACATGCTCACTGAGGCTGTAACATTTAAAATTTTAAAAAGGGAGGGCACCTGGGTGGCTCAGTGGTTGAGTGTCTGCCTTTGGCTCAGATCATGATCCCAGGGTCCTGGGATTGAGTCCCACATCAGGCTCCCCACAGCAAGCCTGCTTCTCCCTCTGCCTATGTCTCTGCCTCTTTCTCTGTGTCTCTCATGAATAAATAAGTAAAATCTTAAAAAAAAATAATAAAATAGAGGAAAAGGGAAATTTCCAGAATGTTAGTGTACTAATTCTCTATCACTACATAACAATTACACCCCAAACTTAGCAGCTTAAAACAGCAACCATTTATTATCTCAGTTTTGTGGGTTATGAACCTGAGCACAGCTGAACTGGGTCTCTTTGGATCAAAGATTCTTTCAGGGTTGCAGTCAAGGTATCATCTGGGGCTTCAGTCTCATTGGAAGGCCCAGTTGAGATCCACTACATTTCCCAGCTTTCCTTGGAGCTAGATAAAACAAGGCGACTAAGTTCTTTTCAAAGAGATGTAAGTTTAAATGGTGTGGAGAGCCTCTTGGAAAATTCCTTAAGAAGAGCTGACTCACCTTAAAGGTACATCCCTTTTCCCCAACACCTTATCTTCCTCCTGATGCCTGAGATAGGGTCTTGGGGCTAGAGCTGCATGCAACATGAGGTGACCTGGAGAACAGAAACTAATATTTGACTAATGAAGTATTTGAAAATAAAGGAGATTAGGTCTCTGATGACCACAGAAAGAAGCTTCTACCTTATCTAAGCTGCTGGTATTTTAGGTGTTTACTGTTACATGCTGCCAAACTGATGGGAGCATCCAGTTCACGCCCACTCCTTTGAACAGAGAACTCTTAGAACAGTACCTGGCACACAGCATGTGCTTAATAGCTATGAGGAGTCCTTACTACTCTAATTCCACCCATTGATGGACCCATTTGGCCATCTTAACAACTCTAGGGCACATGGACTTTGTACCATCTTCACTTAGACATATGAATTCTGAGGCACATTAACCTCAGTCAACTAAAAGTAACAGAGTAGAGATTTGACCCAGGCATTTAGGCAGCAGAATCCACGCTCTCAAGCATTGCCTTCCAATGCCTTCTAATCAAGTTGAGCTGTCACTGTTTTCACAATGTACGTGCCCATAGATCATTGTACACTTTCATATGAACCATAGTGATGTTCATTTGTAGTCCAGGGCTCTTTCAACTTGCTGATTGGTCTGTAAAGTGCTAACAAAATATGAATTGTAGGAATGTAGGCCCCACTATGATGAACAATACCTTTCTGCATACATTGTTTTCCACTCTTGGTAAAACAGACACTCATCTTTCCTTTTGACCAATCCAGAGCTGGCTGCAGTGAGCTGACCTCTCCTCTCCCCACCCTGACCCTGACCTTTAGCTATTAGCAAACCAGAGGCAGGAAAGGACAAGGCGTGGTTGTTTCAGTGTTACAAATTAGGTAGTCAGGGTGGAGGCCATGTTAGGGTTGTTGTAAGAGAAGAAGGGGGAAAGCACAGTGCAAACAGTAGAGCTTCCAAGATGAACTCCTTCTTGGAAGCTACTCCCTCCTTTACACCTTTGTGTCAACAGTTGTTGGTGAATCCCTTCAAACCCAGCTGAAAGGGGTTTTGTTATGGAAGCAACAGAAGGGAAGCAGGAGCTATTGGAGATCATCAGAAGAGAGGGAGGCTTGGGAGAGCTAAAAAGGATTTTAAAAGGTTAAATGGACATGCTTTGCGCACTTTGTGGTGTTTTTGATTCTTCATAACAGTCAGGAGAGTGATGTGTCCAGTTAAACTTTCAGGACTGATTTGGAAGTTGGGAAACTCTGTTCCCCTAGGGGAATATGGTCAGTCTGTTGTGGAGAGCAAAGCCAGAAATAGGAACAAGAAAGTGAAAGTGTAGAAGGAGTGAGCAATACCCACCACAGCCTGACAATTCAAAAAAACAGGATAGGGATCCCTGGGTGGCGCAGCGGTTTAGCGCCTGCCTTTGGCCCAGGGCGCGATCCTGGAGACCCGGGATCGAATCCCACGTCGGGCTCCCGGTGCATGGGGCCTGCTTCTCCCTCTGCCTGTGTCTCTGCCTCTCTCTCTCTCTGTGACTATCATAAATAAATAAAAAATAAAAAAAATTAAAAAAAATAAAATAAAATAAATAAATTAAAAAAAAAACAAAAAAAAACAAAAAAACAGGATAATGGTGATTATTGCTATGATTGATTATGTGTGGGATTGTTCTAAGCACTTCACACACACCACTAATCACTTAACCTTCTCTACCAGGGGTACCATTTATCCCATTTTACAAATGAAATAATTAAAACACAGGTAAGGTAAGTAGCTTGCCCAAATTCACAAAGCCAGGATACAAATCAAGGCATTCAGTCTCTAGGGACGATGTGCTTCATTATCAGTTCCTCTGAACCAAAGTTTTCAAGTCAGCAAGGAGAGAGGAAATGAATCAACTAACAAATGACCAAATTAATGAATAAGTAAAATACTGAATGGATAAATTTACAGATGAATGAACTGAGTACATGAATAATAGATACCAACAGTTTTGTGAGAACTATGTTGGATTTGTTAGGTCTCCTTGGTCTTTATCTTAAGAATGCATTTTCCAAGAAATCTTTGAATCTGAATCTTATCAAAATAAGGAAAGGCAGGCTGTTGTTGGTATGTCTGTAGGTACAGTAGGGGAGGGTAATCCAGGGTAGGAAAGAGAGAGGAAGACATCAACATAGCTTCATCTTTTTCCTTCAGGCCCAACCTGCTGTCTCCCATTTCTCAGAAGCCAAATCATCTGTTGGTTAGCTCCCAAACATTATTTTTTCCTCTTCCCAAATGCCATTATAATGAGATTCATTTGAGTTTTATAAAAC
This sequence comes from Vulpes lagopus, assembly GCF_018345385.1. Classification (NCBI taxonomy): domain Eukaryota; kingdom Metazoa; phylum Chordata; class Mammalia; order Carnivora; family Canidae; genus Vulpes; species Vulpes lagopus. The sequence goes on along the minus strand of NC_054827.1, from coordinate 125,764,027 downwards.
AGAACAGGGTAGAAGTGTGCCATCACCATTCATACTTCATTATTCATTTACTCATTAGTTCATTTGTTCAAGATTTATTAAGTCCAACTTTACATGCCAGGCTTTGTACTGGCCACAGCCCTGGTCTGGGAGGAGAAGAGAGTCATTGTCCTAGCTTTGATTCCCCCAGAACCCAACTCTGAAACCAGGATACGGATATAAGAAGTCTATTTGAAGGTGATCCCAGGACAACTGGTAGAGGATTTGAGGAATGACACTGGCCAGAGAAGGAAGGTAATATAGGCTATATTATCATGCTGGTAAATACTGGGCTGAGGCCTGCCTGAGAACTTGGGGGCATGTTGCAGAATTTGCTTTCAAGTGATCCTACCCAAAAGTGATAAAATTGGGGTACTTATCACCTTACTTCCATCTATATTCAGTTAAGGCGAGGGTGCTCCCAGAAATCCCAAACCTCTTGCACTTCTGTTTTTCCCTGCCTGTGGATGCAGAAAAGCCACTCAGGCAGAAAGTTGCAGGTGCCCATAGTACTATACTATGGGCATACACCAGAATAGCGGGTGCTAACACAATATAGGTGGGACACTGTAGCATATGCTACAAATGGACATGTAGATAATTGATTAAAGCAGGAATTGGAATAGAGGTATGACCCAGGACTATGAGAGCAGACAGGAGGGAACAATAACTTCTCCATTGGACTTTCCTGACCACCCTCCATCTCACACACACACACACACACGCACACGCACACGCACACACATGCACGCGTGCTTCAAGGCTGATTAAACACTTTTCCTGGTTTCTTTCACAGATCACAAGCATTCCATTTTAGAGCACTTACCATAACTATTCACTTTTTCCTCTTTATGATAACAAATGACCTTTTAAGACTCCAAGCCTGGAAAAGATCATGGTTTCACTTCTTCTGATATCTAACTCAACATAAAAACATTCCTATGCCATAAATACATGTAGGGAAGTTCAAGCCAGTTGGGATACACCCCCATGTTGATAAAATAGTTGTGTATGTGTAAAAATATCAAATTATTTCCTAGTAATTTCTTGCTACTTCTTTATTGGTGCCCAGGTACATACGTGGTCTTCTCACTGAGTAGTCTTTATACTCTTCCCAAGAGTTAAGTAAGCATCATGAGGAGGAAGGGACCTTGTTATCTACTTTAAAATCAGCAGTATCCTCAAGGTCTGGTAACATCAGGCACAAAGTAGGAAGTCATCAAACTCTAGCTGGATAGAGGGATGGATGGATGGATGGATGGATGGATAAGTAAGGGGGTTGTATATAGATAGAGAGAAGTCCCAGGACATGTCAGAGTTTCCAAAGAAGTAAACTCTAAAACCAATCTTGGGAGACAACCAGTGAAAGACTTCAGACAGAGATTCAGGGTTGGAAACAAGTATATTGTGATACTTCTTTTCCAGGTGTTATGAGCCACGATTTAACTTAGCTCTGCTCTCAGGTTGGAATCCATCAAGTCCCTGGGGTTAGAGCCTCTCAGGTCCTTCTAGTCAGCTTGACATGGAAAGACCTCACGGGTGGTCTCTGAAGTTGTCAGCAGCTTTGGCCACTGCCACAAATAATTTATTCCTTCTGCTTGGGCTTTTGCTACTGAGAGGGACAGGCTAATTGGGTCTTCCTGGCAATTCACGTCAGCTAGAAGCTTCCTGCTAAGATCCCTCTACCTCTTTTCCAACCTTTCTCAGTGCCAAGGCATAAAGAGGAGGAACGTTTATAAAGTACATGCCTGCTGAGAATACCCTCTAGTGATTGTTTTCCCCAATCCAAGCATTCTCTGCCAGCTACTTCAAAGGCTTTTGAAGTCACTGCTAATTTAAAAGCAATAATAAGATTGACACTGAAATGCTTCCCAGCTGGTTTTTCTGGGCAATAACTCTCACCAGTTCCTTTACAACCTGCTTTCTGTTACAATTTGGGGTTTGCAAAACATGACTTTTAAAACATAGTCAAACAGAGCAGAACAAGTTTCTAAAACAAAGAAGTAACATGATCCTAGCATGGATGTAAACATGTTCTTCTCCAGTTAGGACATATTTCTTAATAATGAACCTCAGTTAATGCAGGTTTTAGAGTCAGTGAATTGTAGGTTCAAATCCTACTCTTCCACTTATTAATTGGACAAGTTATTTAACTTCCTTGAAAGTCCTTCTCCAAAAATAAGGCATGAAGTTACCTCTCTTGAAAAGTGGCCAGAAAAATACAAACCATGGGGGTGGAAAATGCAGGTATAGGATGCAGATCAAATCTCAGATCTGCCATTTTTCAGATGGTACCTTAGGCTTAGTCAATTCACCCAACCCGTCTGAGAATCAGCTTCTTTCTCCATCAAATGGAAACAACATATATCTTATATGGCAGATAGAAAGATTAAATTTTATGACATATAAAACACTGCTGAGTAACTTTTCAATAAAATGGTAGGTTTTGTGGATGGAGAGATGAAAAGAGGGAAAATAGGCAAGATGCTGGTGCATGGCATTGCTCAGCATGCTCAGCAAGCACCATCTATTAAAAAAACTGTTATCATTGGAGTGTATCAGCTGTTGCTTTCTAATTAATCACCAAAGCTCAGTGATTGATTTTATTACTGTTTTTATTAGTTTTTCAGTTTTCACTGTAAATATTTTATCAATGTTTAAGCCCAGGCTTAAAATAATAACAGTTAAGTATGGCTTATGATTCTGACACTTTACCTGCGGGTTGGCAGTTCTTCTGATCTAGGATGGCCTCAGTTGCAATGATTTGTCTCCACTCTACATGGTTTCTCATCCTCTGGCAGGCTAGCCTGAGCTTGTTTACACAGGGGCTGGGCAAGGTCCCAAAAGAGAGTGAATAAAAGCTTGGAACTGTCTCTTCATGACTTGTGCCACATTCATTGGCCAAAGCACATCACCAGGCCAGCCCAGATCCAAAGACTGGGGGAAAGGGTGTACGTCCTGATAGAAAGAGTTGTAAAATTACATGCCAAAGGGGTGTAAAATATGCCAATTTTTACAATCTACCTCACTGCCCCAAAATAAATTATAGTGGACATGTTACAATGAGTTTATCATGAGAATTCATATACTCTGTCTTCAGGCATAGGCTCAGAAATAGCCTTTAAGAAATGATCAGTTACAAGGTTTTCCTTTTGGAAAAACTTGTTAAGCAGATAGTTTGCATCATGTGTCCTTGGAAGAATTAACCTGGCTTTACTCACAAGCTGTCGGTAAGATATTTCACTATCTGATGGTACCTTCCCATGCCCGTTGCAGAATGGCGGTAAGTGACAATATATAAATGACCATTATGTGTAGCAGCTGGAATGCTCTTACCAAAGCTAGGAGGGGATAATGGGCAGGATGCAGCTCCTGAATGCCAACCTTGTTACAGGCCCATCAGACCATCCAGTTCAGGGTGGGTAGCTTTGCTAAGGACCTAGAAATTGTTGGAGCTACAAGAAAGGGTAGAGACAGTGCCTTCAGGGATGGGAGAGGATCAGAATGTCAACTCTTTCCCATCTTAGTCATAGTTAGGGGAGAAATTGCAGCCTGATATCCAAAGGGGAAAGAAGAGGGTTCTGGACGTCTGGTCTCATTTCCAAGGTTTTATAGAGACTTTATTTTTAAAGAGCACAGAATTTAAAATTAGAACTTAGTGTGAATCCCAGTTCTGCTATTACTTAACTCTGTAACCTTGGATGAATTACTTACCACTCCGGCTTCCATTCTTCCAGGTTTAATATGGGGATAACAGCATTTCATTTACAATGGTGCTCTGAGGACTATATTAAGGGAATACCATAAAGGGCCTGACATGTGATAGGCTTTCAACAAGTGTTTACTCCACATTCCATCATTCCAGTAGCCTCCCAAAATTTAACATTAGTAGGACAAATCATGAGATCTTCGAACAATTAATTTACATATCTTCTTACTGATATTGTATGACTGTGTACTAACTAAAGAGAGTGAAGAAAAAAGTGACCCAACTTGAGGCTTCAAACTACTAAACTCATAAAAATGCCATCTCTACCTTCCAACCCATTTATCTCCATCCATGACTTCTTATTCCTCAGTTTTTCTTTTCTAAGCTGATCTGGGTGGTCAACTTAGCCAGAGTTGCCTATACAACCATAAAGCCAGAGAATAATGGAACACTTGGGATTCTGAACCTTCTGCTTCTATATACAACCTTTCATGATAGAGGAATCAAAATCACCTCTAAAGCAGACCAGGTCCTAGAAGCTGGTCTATCAGAGGCCCAGACTCAGTCGTCCAAGGCAGGACTTACAGTAATTAACACTACTGGAGTATCTCTTAGTACCTCCATGAAGAACAACCTCAGATATAGATATATCTAATACTTATAATGACCCTACAAAAAAAGTATTATATTATGTATGTTAAGATGAGGTTTGGCTAAAAGTAAGGACTCAAGAACTAAGAGTGTCTTAACATTCCTCTGTCATCATAAATTCTAAGACAGAAAGTGAGAAGGTAAATTGACTTTGCTCCAACAATTTTTCAAGAACCCAGCCTCCTCTGGGTGTCACCTCCATTTCAAGGTCTTCTCATGGTCCAAAATGACTGCTTTAGCTCCAGTCATTATGCTTGCATTCCACCCAGCAAGGAGACAAAAGGCAAAAAGTAAGGTCAAAGAATATACACCTAGTTTTTTTTTTTCTTTTTAAAGTTCAAGTAGGGACCTGTGACATGCTAACATATGTATCACTGGACAATGCTTAGTCAAAAGCTGTGAGAGTGGCTAGAAAATAGTCTGTACTCTGGTAATTATTCGTAAGGAGAAAGGGGAGAATGGATATTGTAAAAAAAAAAAAAGACTAGCAGTTTATGCCATTAATATTAAAACTCCTTTATACAGATAAGGAAAAAGCCTTAGAGATGTCACTTGCTTAGCTGGTAAACAGCTACCCCAGATTCGAGCCCAAGATTATGCAAGTTTCCTCATCCCATTATTTCTACTAAATTATATTGTCAAATTTTATTATTTCTAGGGGAATCAAGACCATAGATCATGATATTAATGGGTGGGTCAGTGTAGTGGAGATCCAGAAATACCTCATCCCAGACTCTGTACCTCCTCCTTCTACTGATGTATAGCAAGGATTACAATTAAGGATTATTGCTCTACTGCTAGTGAAATCATTTACTAGCTGAACAATAATAGAGAAAATTACAAAAACTCATTGCCCTTGAGTTTCCTCATCTACAAAATTGATATAATAATATTAGTCTAATAAATTAAAAAATCCAGGGCTTTACTATATGTAAAAGCAATATACAAACAAAATAACACTACAAACAAGGATGCCTGGGTGGCTCAGCAGTTGAGTGTCTGCCTTTGGCTCAGGGGATGATCCCAGTCTGGGGATCAAGTCCTGCATTGGGCTCCCTATGGGGAGCCTGCTTCTCCCTCTGCCTATGTCTCTGCCTCTCTCTGTGTGTCTCTCATGAGTAAATAAATAAAATCTTTAAAAGAAAAAAAAAAGAACACTACAAATAGATACGAGCACATTTTTTTTTAATATAAGGCAATGAGTACGTTATTTTACATAAATATGTTCTCAGAGGTAAGCAAAATTTACTCCTGCTTGGGTCAATCTTTAAAGACTTTATGGAAGCAAGCAGTGGCATTTTTATTTATTTGGAAGTCAGGGAATGGAGAGGAAAGTGCTGTAGCTAGAGGCAGAGGGACATAGGGTAGGCAGAGCATGGTGTTTGAGGAAGAGTAAGAAATGAGAGGAGAATGATCCCCTATGAATCTTTGGTGAAGGGCAATTTTCTTTGCAATTATGTGGCCACACTGTGGATGAGCTTCATTCTCAAGACACTTTATGGTCATGATTTTAGGTGGCTGCTCTAGCCACCCTGGTCACCATTACCTTGTCCCAGGGGCCTTTCAGAAGGAAAGAAGGCAAGGGGAGGATGGCAGAGGTTGTGGTAACTCTGGAGGGTGACTCTAGAGCCCATTTACAGAAGAATATCTAAGAGATGGGCCAGTGAGAGATACAAAAAAGAGGAAAGAGGATACCTCTCTCCATTTCCAAATCAGTAAAGAACAGGATTATGTAGTAGATGCTCCTAACCCAGTTCATATGCTGAAGACCCCAATATTTTGATATGCTTTTATTCTAAATCTACTGAAAAAAAATTGGGAGAATTCTTGTGATTCCTTAGCAACATGATAGTAGAAGGGGCAGTGGTGTCACCACCCACAGCAGCCAGGAACAAAGAGAGTACAACTTAGGGCATGAGTGAAGGGCCAGCAACAGGTAAGAAGCAGGCAGGTCCCAGAGAGTCACATTGGGTTTTCTAGTGTGGGATTCCCTGAGTGAATCCTTGACCTTCATTCTCCCTTAGCTAAAGCTAAGTTTCATAGTCCAGCCAAATACATGTCTACACTTCCCTTCAGAGGGAAGGCTCCTGGTTGTGTGGAGTTCGAGGCTTATGCAATTCAAGAACTCTCTTTGAGAAATAGCATACAAATTTAGGATTATCAAATTAATTTTGAAGCCTTGGAAGAGACCTGTGCAAAGGAAGTGAAGGGAAAAGTAAGGTAAAGGGAACATCAGTCAGTAAGAAAATATTACCTGGACCTCATGTGATTGGATTTTACACTTGGCTCTAGAATCATTAATCATCCATGTGATGATAGATGCATCATTCCCTTCTCTTAGACTCACTTTTCCTTTTAGAAGACAAAAATACCACCCTATCACCACCACCCCATCAGTTCAGGTCATGGTAGGAAACATATGACTCATTCAAGACAAGTCATAGCAGAAGGATTTAGTAGGTGAGAGCTGGGTGAGGGTAAAGCATAAAAGGTGCTGGTAGAGCACAGCAGGCAACTGCCTCCAACACTAGCTCTGGAAAGACAGGTACTGAACCACAGAAAAGGTAAGTAATTTCATGGAGAGGACCTCTCAACATTGTCTTTAGAGATGCAGCCCACATTGCATGACCTTCAGGAAAGGGATTGGGGGAATAAATACACCATCATCATTCACCTCCCACCCACCACCTGATGCCAGGGCTCCTTGTTGGAGAAACTCACCCAGAACTCAGAAGACAAGGGAACCACTGATGTGGTCCATACTGGTCAGTCTCCTGAGCACAGAGCAGGCGAGAGGATGATGAAGATCCGTCTGGAGGAGCCAAGACACTGCAAGAGTTCCTGGTCTCTTCAGATCTGACATACTGGCAGGTTGTCTGTACAGAAGCTTCCAAAAGTTTGCTGGCTTAAAACAGAGTTTAAGAGATTGATCTCCTGATTTTCAATCTCTGCCATAAAAATGGCTCTGACCAAAGATAATAAAAGCAGCTATATAACTGTGTCCTATACCCCCTAAAAATGGAATGCTTGAACTAGACTTTAAAATCTAACTTGGGGCCCATCATGATGTTTCTCAGTGCCTCCTTCCTCATCTGCTTCACAAGATTGTTGCAATAACTCACTCAGATCATAAAATTTGTGCTTTGTAACCTGTAAGTCAGCATGCAAAAGTTAGTCCTTATCAGAACTAAATAGTGGAGCACCTGGGTGGCTCAGTCAGTTAAGCATCTGACTTGATTTCGGCTCAGGTCTGGATCAAGCCCTTTGTAGAGCTCTGTGCTCAGCACAGAGTCTGATTGTTCCTTTCCCTCCCTTCTTCTCCTACCCTCACTCATTCTCTCTCTCTCTCAAATAAATTTTTTAAAATGTTTAAAAAAAACTAAGTAGTAACAGCAATAAGTACTATTTTTTGAGGTTTGTTCTATATTCTTGAACTAAATAATACTTAGTTCTTTCAAATAATCCTATCAGGAAGATGCTATCACCTCCCTCATTTTACAGATGAAGGAAATGAGACCAAGAGGCATTACATAATTTACTCAAAGCTATGCAAGAAAAACAGCACCTCTCAAATATTAATGCACCACAGAATCCACCTATGTCAGAACCAGCCAATAAAAGGCAAATTCTGATTAAGAAAGTGCAATGGGGCCTGAGATTCTGAATTTCCAGCTAGTTATTATTATTTTTATTTTTTAATATTTTATTTATGTATTTCTGAGAGACACAGAGAAAGAGACAGAGACACAGGTAGAGGGAGAAGCAGGCTCTCTGCGGTGAGCCGGATATGGGACTCGATCCCAGGACTCCAGGATCACACCCTAAGCCGAAGGCAGATGCTCCACTGTGGAACCACCCAGGCGTCCCCCAACTAGTTATTATTGCTAGTCCAATAATCATGCCCTGAATAGCAGGGAACTAAGATGGGGAAAGCAGAGAAAAAAACCCAGTAATCTGGATTACTCGAGTCTGGATGTTAAACCCCTATACCAACAAATAGCACTGATACCCCCTTAATGTAAAGGGCCTTGGAAGAGGCCAGGCCTGGGGACATTGGCTGCACAAGCACTTAGGTGACAGGATGTAGGAGAGGACAGCTGTGAGGGAAGAGCAGACCTTATAGCCATATCTGGAACCTAGGTGGAATTGAAGACCTGATTACCTCCCTTCCCTTCTCATCAACTGGGCCCCAAGTCCTAGCACTTCCACCTCTTCTTTCCCACTCCCACTGTCATGGACATACTTCAGGTTCAAATTCCAGCTCTGCCATTTATGAGCTGGGTGACCCTTTCACTCTTTCTTTGCCAGAAGAAAGAATACATGGATTGTAGTACGGGATGGACCAGTGAATATATATATATTGAGAATGCTTAGAAGAATGCCTGGCAAACAGTAAGCATATAAACCAGTCAAAGAGCATCATCACTGATCTCCTTGACTTGAGACTAATTCCCCTCTGATCCATCTTCACTGGCTTCTGACCCTTTGGTGATAGCCTCTGCCTTCAGTGTAGCACCCTTGGTTGTTCCTTCAGGTCTTGGTTCCTGCTATGGTCTTATACTCTGATTATAGCAAATGACCCACCTTCCCTGAAATTAGTATTTACCTTTTTGCTTTTGACACTTTACATACGCCACTTCCTCTGCCTGGCCTGCATTCTTTTTTTAAAAAAAAATATTTTATTTTTTTATTTCAGAGACAGAGAGAAAGCATGAGCAAGGGGAGAGGCAGAGGGAGAGGGAGAAGCAGAATCCCTGCTGAGCAAGAAGCTCTGATGCAGGGCTCAATTCCAGGACTTGGGGATCATGTCCAAAGGCAGATGCTTAATTGATTGAGCCACCCAGGCACCCCAATACTCTGAATCTCTCAAGATCAAACTCAAACACTGCATCTTCTATAAGCCAGTCCTTGCTCTCCCCCAGACATGACTAGTGTTTCACTGCCCCAGAATACTCTATATCTTCTATTATGAGTGTCAAAGAGTGATCATTTACCCATATCCATATCATCTGAGCCCATATCATGTACCCCTTGGACCTAATCCATATCCTTGCATATGATTAAGAGATGCTAGGGCTTTGATGAAAGATAAAATAGAAAGCAAATGAAGAAAAAAAAAAGGAATAAAGGAAGGGGAGATAGGGGGTTGGATCAACTTGTGCTGCTGTGCACCTGGGTTTCCAGGGCGACAGAACTGGCTCACATTAACCCATCAATACGAAGATTCTCCCTCCTTAGAAATAGATTTTATTTCCATAAGTCTGTAAGACAAAATCTCCCTGGTTGTTTGGGCTGAACCCACATACTTCCCCACTGAAGTGAGATTGTATCACAGGCTTGCAAATGGTGATGGAAGTCAGAAGCATTCATTTATGGATTAGCCTCAGATCAGTTCTGGAAAGCCTTTGTCATCTTTCAAGCCACCAAGCAAGAGACTGTTTCTTAGGGAAAATGCCTTCTGAATAGCAACTGAACTTCTAGGATTGGCTTCCCTAATGTGGCAGATGGAGAGAGTGAGGAAGAATACAAGATGGGAGAACTTTCTAGGTCAAAACTGGGGAATAAATTTTTACCGGTAAAGTATTTATTAATTTCATTTGCAGAGTGGATGGCACCTACTCCCTGCCTGTGTGTCTGTGGAGCTGTAAGAATCTATCATTGTGGCCTCGGATGTGACATTTGATGAAGATTTTGTGAACTGGGAGTACTCAGTGCTGAAACACTGAGCAGTATCAATACCTACCACTTCTCTATCACAACAATGCTGTGAGATTAGGACTTCTGGCACCAACATTCTATAGAAGCAGTTGAAGGGTCTAGGTTTTGTAGTCAACAGCTAGTGAACAATTCCCACAAAAAGACAAATCCATGCAAGGCCTCACCTCCAGAACCTGTGAATGTGACCTCACTTGGAACAAATGTCTTTGAAAATATAATTAAGTGGAGGATCTTGAGATGAGGAGTTCTCTGGAACTATTTGCGTAGGCCCTAAATCAAGTGACACATGTCCATATAAGGGATACAAAGAAGACACACAGAGGAGAAGGCAATGTGAAGATAGATCAGAGACAGAAGTGGCCACAAGCCAGGTGATGCCAATAGCAGCCAGTGGCAGGGAAAGACAAGGGAGAAATTCTCCCCGAGAGCCTTCAGAGGGAGTGCAGACCTACTGGCTCCTTGATTTCAGCCTCTGGCTTCCAGAACTATGAGAAAATAAGTCTGTGTTGTTTGAAGCCACCAAGATTGTGGTCATTTGTTATAGCAGCCTCAGGAACAAATACAGTGTTGAAACCAGGATCCAGATCCAAGTCTGCCTGGCCCTGCTCTGTAACTTGGGACAGGTAATGTACATTTCAGAGACTGTTTCTTCAATTGTAAAAGGAAGTTACAGCAAAGATTAAGTGAAGTAATGTGCTCATATGAAGTACCTGACACATTGCTTAGGAGGAAGACCTCAGCCATACCTCAGTGGAATTTATGGATCCAGTAAGGCACAGAAGGAAATGAAACTCAGGAGGCCTCAAAGTTTGGGTTCAGAAGACCTAACAATATTTTTTTGCCATTTCCTGGCTGTGTGATTTTGGTCAATTTCCTTAACTTCTCTGAGCCTGAATTTCCTCATTAGCAAAGTGGAGGTAATATCTACCTTCTGGGACTGTTCCAGAGACTAAATAAGATCATGTCAAAACATAGCATTATAAAGATAAAGATACTTGATTTTACTTTCTACCTTCTAGGTTGCTCAGAATTAGAAACATAAGCCAGTTTCTCTTCCTAGGATATCTCCTATATGCATAAGGCAAGGTATGCCTACACTATTTTCAAATATTCAGTGAATGAAAAGTCTACTTTCAACTTCAGATGGGGCCCGCATTGAGTCCACACTAGGCTAATTGCTAGAAATACAGAGTTGAATACGGATGAGCAGAACTCATTTAACCAACTTAAAATTCTCTCAGAATTCATGATTTGAGCACTCTGAACTGAACTTGAACCCTTTGGCATTCGAATTGGCTTATACAGTTTTGATTGCAAGAGAAGAGAATTTTAAAAAGTCATTAAACAAGGTGAAAAGCCTTATTGGACACGAATTGGCTCTTAAAGAATATTACAATGATATAAAGCTCAAATGGGTCAGAAATTTATGAAAGTCATTTCCCTTAAATAAAACATGATTTTAAATATTCAAGGGAGAACACTTTGCAAAATGTACTTGGTGTTTTAAAACATCTGAAGAACTCCAAGAGTTTTTGCTCATGCCAAAGACATTGTGCTGAATTTCAAGACAGCTGCATCAGAACTGGGTGCTCTACTGGGCCCTGGCCTATGTGCTGAGCCACCTGCACAGCCTTACTGGTCTCAGGGAAAAAACACACTAAGCAATTCTTGTCCACCCAACCCAGGAGGTCACTTAAAACTGGACACTGGGCACACATATTGGAGCCCCATTTGGTACTGAATACATTGGAAATGCCTGCCTGTCAAATAGAATGTGAACTTCTTGAGAGTAAATAATAGGTCTTTTTCATTGTTACATTTTCCAACACTTAATACAATGAGGCAGTTGGTAAGTGGGGGATAGATGGCTGAGTAGGTGAGTAATTAAAAGAAAGAAGGGGAGAAAGAGGAAAAACCAGTTATAGATCAGATAAACAGATGATAAGGATGATGATGAAGATGATAGATAGATAGATAGATAGATAGATAGATAGATAGATAGATAGATAATAGAAGATGTATAGAAGGATGTATGAATAAAAAGATGGAAGAATGGATGATGGATGATGAATGGATGAAAGGAAGAAGGAGGCAAAGATGGATGGATGGGTGGATGGATAGATGAAGATAGTGTCTACCCAGGAATTACTGCTTAAATGAACTAACAATCCACACTTGAAGATTCTAGCCCCAAATTTTCCAAAAGGTCACATTTACCTTTTAAAACAGTGGTCTATAATGTCTTAACCTGCAAATAATATACTATATCTTCTGGTTGTTCTTTCTTGTTAATAAAGAAGTAGATAAGCGGCAATGTAGTAAAGCAACTGGAGTCAGAGAATCTACACTCCAGTGTAGTCATGACTAGATCACTTCTATGTCTTGGAATCCTGTGTCATGATTTCTAAAATAAAAAAATGGATCCAATACTGCTTGTTGGCTATCAAACAAACATGTTCCCTTTTACTTGCTAGCATTATTTTCATTTGATTCAGAAGCAATTTGCCCAGTCCCTGAAGGTCATGACTGGTTTATGTCATAGAATCTCATTCACATTTGCCAGTTAGTCAATTCTAGCCAATAAGAAATAAGGGGGAGTCTAGAATTTCTGGGGATTTAAAAACAAACAAAAAAATAGCTGACTGAGGGGAAAGCTCCTGGCCATCATCCCTTCCCTTCCTGCTTTGGGTTGTGTTTTATGAAACCTGGAAGCTTGGAGCTCAAGCAGCAGCTATTTTATAGCCATGAAAAGAAAAACAAGGAATTTCAATTCTGACCCATACTTTTGACATTGTTGCAGCTAATAAGTCAAATTCAGAATCTACCTACATTCACTGTCTTGCTATCTTAGATCTATAAAAAGTGGGTATCACATATCATACTTTCCATATGTCAGATGTTTACATAAATGAATTTATTTCACTGTCACAACTACAGATTTTATTATACCTACTTCACAGATGAAAATAATAAGACAAAGATGTTAAGAAACTTGTCTACAATGACAGCTGGTACCTGGCAGAAATTAGATTTGATTACCAATAATGATCATCATGTAAACATCCCACCATAGTGCTTTCTCTCATTTGCTAAGTGTTTAAGCCAACACTATACCAAGTTATACAAAGCCTATCTTGCATGATTGTTGTGAACACATATTGGTGCCAGTGTATCATGTAATCTTCAATGCAACTCTAAGACATATCTTATATTTTTCTCAAATGTATAAATTAGGAAAATGATGAATACCAAGGTTGAATCATCTGCCAAAGCCCACACAGCAGGTAAGTGGCACAGCTAGGATGGAAGGACACTGATTTCTCTGGCTCTGAAGCTGTTTCACTTTCTGTTTCTGTGCCCCACCTTCCTAGGAGATCCTCATTTCTTTGCACAGTGTAAGGAGGCCCAAAAGAATCCTCAGTGATGCTAATGAAATCTGAGTCTTAGGTTGAAAACAATCCAGCAGGCCAGTGAGGGGATTTGGGAGCAAATCCCAAAGGAGTGTTTAATACTCTGAAATGCTCCTATAGTCTACTCTCCTCTGATCCAACCCCTCAAAGGTCACCTATTCCCCTCGCTCTATAATTTAAAGATATGTTCATCCTTAGGGACTTAGCACTTACAGTTTCAAAAACCATGTTCCTGCCTTGGCATGGGTCATTTCACTCTTGATGCAAAGAAACACTACCAACACCCATTTCATCTATAAACTGAATTGGTCCTCACAATGCCCTGAGCTAAGCCTATTGTGTTTGGAAGACACTGGGATGTAATTAGAGAGGGAACAAGTAGAAGAAGAACACAAGGGATGATGAGTGACCAAGAATCAGAGACCTTGTCACCTAAAAAGCACCAGAGATCATGAGGTCTAACATCTTTAATTTATAGGCAATGAATATGAGACTCAGAGACATTAATTAATAATTGCAACTGTCATTCACACATCATCCACTATGATGTTCTAATTCATTTAATCACTATAAAAAAATCTTAACAATAGGTGATATCTCGAAGATAAAACTAATGCTCAGAAAGACTAGAGGTTCACAGAGCTAGTAAGTGGCATAAGCACACAATGCAGGCAAGATTTCTATCCTCAGACAACAGTTCTTTATATTTATTGAGCTTGTTGAAGCCCCTAAGGAGGGGCTGACATTCAAAAAAAGAAATCAAGGAGTTAGGAGATGAGTCTAAAAGGACACTGAGAATGAAGGAGGGACTCAGGACTAGACCTGAGAAATGCATGTAAACATGTGTGCAACACGGTTGTAGAGGAGGAGAGGTACCAAAGTTCTAGCTTTAGCAGATTCTCACAGCCACCTATTAAAAGTCTGCTAAGTACACAAATTTGGTGGGATGGGGTGGAGGTGGAAGGAAGTAGTGATAAATGAAGGCACCACTGTGTGTGTGTGTGTGTGTGTGTGTGTGTGTGTGTGATGTGTCCTTGCCCTTTCAGTACACAGTCTGTGTTTTTTCTAATAGGTGGAGTTTTCCTCATGGTTTTTGAAAAGTTCTGAGAAGCTAAGCTGAGAAAAGAATGGAAAAAGAAATTACAAAGAGAAATATGGCCGCCACGAAGTTGGGAAGGCACCACTGTGCATTAGCTGTTTGTGGCAAGTAGGTGGGGTGATGGAAACACAATTTAGCTCACTACACACTTTTGGTGCCTTTGTTGATATTACAAAACAGTCAATCCACCCATGAGCTTCCTTCTCACTGAAATTAAAAGCTAACCAACAGCACCCCTGCCAGCTTTTTCTTCTTGCTAAGACAAGTTTAGCATGGAGGAAGACCTCACTGTGACAGAGTTTGAGAGTTAATTATAAGATTCTAGGTACTGCTCCTCCACTCACTTGTGGTGATGTTGGTAAGCCATGCCTTGCTCTGAGGTTGTTTTTCATCTGTAAAATGCAGACAGATAACCATACCTGCTGGCTTTCTTTCCTCTGACTTCAGCCACAGGACATCGGCATGCACTATTCCTTCAGCCTGGAATACACTCCCCAACACTTTCCTTATCAGACAGTTTCCTAGACATGTCTCTGAACCCTCGCAGACTCAAAGAAGTTGTCCTTCTACATTCATCACTGTAGCTGCTTGATGGCATTTCTCACCTATAAAGACTGAAACTTCCCCCGAAGTAAGGGTTTGTGTCTGTTTTTGCTTGTTTTGCATTACAGCCCAGAGCCCATGCCCTGTGCCCTTCATGGAGTGAGCATTCAAAATTGTATGCTGAATTACTGATTCTCTTTCAAAGGGTTGTCTTAAAGATCAAAGAATTTAATGTATCAGAAGGAGTTGTGTGAAATTCTTTTCCTTTTCTTATTTCTTAGCACCAAACAAATGTGGATTATGATAATTATCTTGGAGAGAACATGTATACAAACTCAAGAATCATATGGGGTGGGGTTTGTTTTGCCATGAACCCTCTACTCTCTCCTCTCATGCCTGTAGTTGCATGTGTAGCATTCCAGTCCTGCTTCTTTGACCTTGAGAAGGTGAGGTGACCTGAGAGAGAGCACGTAAAGCATTTGTGCGTTGCCTGAGAAATTGTGAGTGGTCAATTAATGATAGTTTTCTTCTTTCCATTTGGTTTATGGGATCATTGTGAAGAAAACATCATATGATGGTGATAAAAAGTCTTTTTAGAGGAGGTATCATTTGACATTACTATTATTTTCTGAGGACGTGCCAGACTTCCTTTCCCTGATTTCACACAATTTAACAGAAATCATTTACCTTTAGCAGATAGGAAGACCTCTTCTCCATGCTCTGGTTTCTTCTTATACCTTAACTTCTCTTTGGGGTAGAGTCATTCACCTCGTTGCTGGCAGTATCATTGGTCCATTGGGTGGAGCTCATCTACAATAACCTCAAACCCTGGAGATTTGGTCTTTCTTTTCCCTTCCCCATCTGGAGTAGTGAGAAGAGTAATTTAAACTAGGGGACTTAGGCTATAGACTCAAACCTTACCAGGTTGTGCTACCCCAAGGCCAAGGCAGGAGTTAGGAGTTAGCAAGACCATTTCCAATCTCATTCTAACATATGTTCTTCTGAATAGACTATCAATAGCAAATCTAACATTTTGGTTCTCTATTTGCTGATTCTCTTGTCTACTTCCCCACTGTTTCAAAACTCAGAAAACAGGGGTGCTAGTTTTGAACTAAATCACAGACTAACACTGCCACTACCCCTTGTGTCTCACTGTTTAACACAATTCTGGGCACAGAGTAAACACTCACTTTGGGAATGAATAATACTATCCAACTTTTACAAAAGGCTTATCATGCTCTAGGTACTGCTCTAAATGCTTCACATGTTTTGTTTTGTTCTGGTTTGCATTTAATCCTTATAATAACCCCTTGAGGCGTGATTTTAGTATTATCATTCTCATTATACAGAGCAGTAAATGGAGAAACAGAGAGTTTATATAACTTGCCCAAAGCCATAATACCACCAGTAAGTGGCAGGTGTGGGATTTGAGTTTTGTCAGCGTGACTCCACTGAATGCATGCTTAGCCACTATACTTTCAAGTGCTTGGTTAAAGAAGACATCTACAAATGTCATTTACCATCAGTTGTAGCGCAAAGAATCAATACAAGTGCTCAAAAATAAATACATGTTTTCCTTTAAAAAAGCACATGGCTTTTATTTTTATGTATTTTTTTTAAAGAGAGAGTATGAGCAGTAGGGAGTCTTGGGTAAGGGGCAGAGGGAGAGAGAATCTTAAGTAGGTTCCACAACCAGTGTAGAACCTGATGTGAGGCTCGATGTCACAACCCTGAGATCATGACCTGAGCTGAAATCAAAAGTCAGATATTTATCTAACTGAGCCACTCAGGTGCCCTAAATGATTTTTTTTTTTTGAAGAATCACAAACTGCATGATTCAGGGATTGTGAAAGTGGGGTATCCAGCTATTTAGTATATACTTAGTTATTTTTTTTTAAATATTTATTTATTTATTCATGAGAGACACACAGAGAGAAAGAGAGAGGCAGAGACACAGGCAGAGGGAGAAGCAGGCTCCATGCAGGAAGCCTGATGTGGGACCTGATCCTGGGACTTCGGGATCACGCCCTGACCCAAAGGCAGATGTCCAACCACTCAGCCACCCAGGTGTCCCTATATTTAGTTAGCCCAACACTATAAAAAATGGGGTAGTTGACAGAATAATCCTGTTTTATACTCATTTATTTAAATATCATAGGTAGAAATAATAAGAAGCCCTAAGTATAAGTACTCACACATCCCAGAATAACAGAATAATAAAAATAGCTTGCCTGACAAGTCCCCTTGGTTCTGTTCCTCTCTAAGACTGCATGCTTTGAATCTCACCCAAAGCTTGTCCTGGGTTTACATACAACCATGATGAAAACCCCACCCTCAGGCCTGGTCACTTTCAGACAAGGTCATTTAGTGCTGGCTCCATAGATGACTGGACCAGTTGTCAGCCATGCTTCATCTCCTTGCTCTCCCAGGGATTTATCTCCCTAGGACTCATTCATTTATATCAAACCTTGCTCAATGTTTAAAACCAATCTAATGTAGTGGGCCTATTATTTTATTGTGAGATTTTAAAAACAGATATGTAAAACCTCTTAGTTCAGGACCTCAAAATTAAAACCAGCCATTTACTATCTACTACATGTCAAGTATCCAAAATACATTCACCTCACTTAATCCTAATAATAATAATAATAATAATAATAATAATGTTGAGTATCATTCTAATTAAACAAGTGAGAAAACCAAATCTCTGGACAGTCAAGTGACTTGCCTAAATTAACACAGCTACTAGGCAGCAAAGGCCGAATTTGAACCCAGATCCTTCCATTACAACTATGTTCCTTCAATAGTGAGCTTTGTTGTCAAGACAAGCAATGACTTGTGTTCTAATTCAATGACCAACGGCAACCTTGCAGTTGCTGAAACAATACATGACACAATCATTTCACTTCAGACAAACCTGGTGACCCACAATGTTATCACTCCCTAGCATCTGGCTTGTTGGTTAAAAGATGAGTCGCATGACTTTGTCATTAAACCACATCCAGTGTACCTAGCTGCCTATTTTCCAAGAGTGAGGTTACAGTCAACTCCACCTGATACTCAAATACAGCTAAGCACCAGTTGCTCTTCTTGTCATTAAATCCTTGTGGGTCTCACTGTCACCAAGTCTCATCAATTCAGGAGTGTGTGGCCCTGGCTGATGAAGAGTTCCAGCTAATGAAGCACTGGATGATTGAGGACTGATTGTACTCTGTAGACATGAAAAGCCCACAGACAGAGAAAATTGATACTCTTAGACAGTGCTGGTGGGAGCACAAGAACAATTTGGTCAAACTGAGCAAAATTATAAATATTCCAACACTTTGGCCCACGGGATTCCCCTTTCAAGAACTTATCTTATGGGTAAGCCACACAGGCATGAAATCATATATGTATTAGCTATATTTGTTTTGTTTTGTTTTGTTTTGTTTAAAGATTTTATTTTATTTATTCATGAGAGACACAGAGACATAGGCAGAGGGGGAAGCAGGCTCCCTGCAGGGAGCCCAATGAGGGACTCAATCTCAGGACCTGGGATCACACCCTGAGCCAAAGGCAGACACTCAACCACTGAACCACCCAGACATCCCTATTAGCTTTATTTGTAGGAACAAACACTGGAAACAAAATGTCCATCAATAAGGACAGTTGAAATAAAATGATAAATGTCCACAGCCTGTTATCCAGAATTCTTGGGGCCAGTTTTGACTCAGAATGGAGATTTTTTTTTATTTTAGTAAAGTAATATAAACCAGGTATGATATATGCTCCTATTTCTAACAGACCCTGAACAATGCCCAGCAACCAAATATATTCATCCTTCTGAAGTATACTCCATGAAACCAAGTGGAATTACCAAAACAATAAATATTTTCATATCAGCTCAAGTCAGTGTTGCTGCTAGATAAGTGTGAATGTCAAAATGTAGGGTAAAACTAAGTTTTTAGGGCTTTGGGGATTTGAGAATTAGAGGTGAGTATTCTGGACCTATGCCGGACCTATGCTGGAATATTGTAAAACCTGCTAAAAAATAAGTGGAGCAACTATCTTGCTGATATGGGAAGTTCTCCAAGAAATATTGTAAATTGAAAAATGTAATATGTCAGGCAGTGTCACAGGATGGTATCACCTCTGCTTTACACACAGACACACAGGATCTCACAGGCATAGAATATTGGGGCAAAAATACACAAGGAACTGATTTTAGTTTTTGTCTCTGGAAAGGAAGACTGGGGAATAGGAGTCAAAAGGCAACTCTTAACTCTGTGAAACAGCAAAGGGTTGTTGGGTGGGGGGTATGGGGTAACTAGGTGATGGGCATTAAGGAGGGCACATGATAGGATGAGCACTGGGTGTTATACAATATGTTAGCAAATTGAATTTAAATTTAAAAAAATAAAATAAAAATCAAATGGAAAAAAAGCAACTCCCTTTTGCTTTAATTATATACTTTGGAATATTTTACAATTCATAGGGAGTGCCTGCATCACCAAATTAAATTAAATGCATACATTAAAATTCTCTTGACCACCTCCCTGAAAAACATTCCCCAAACACTGTCCCATCATCATTCTCTGACATATCCATGTGTTTTATTTTCTTCCTCACACTTTCTACCAGTCACAATTTCTCCTTCATTTGCTTTTCTTTGTATTGTTGGGATCTCTCTGTAAAATACAAATTTTTTATCCATCTCATCTCCAGTTGAAGCCCAGAATCTAGACAGTGGCTGGTGCTGAGGAATTATGAGGAACTACAAATCCCACACCAAGGGGCTCTTAACCTCTCCAAAGGTTAAGAGGTACAAAGTTCAGGACAAATTCTTCAAGGTCTCTCAGCAAAATCTGCCCTTGGTGTGCAGAAGAAGGTGGCCCTTCTGGTTGTCCAAAAAAGACACTTTTGAATTAGTTTCCCATAGAGATGGAGTCTAGAAAGCTAGCCACATTCTCACCTATGATTCCATTGTGACCTAAACTTTGAACAAGTGTCTGATAAGGCTAAGAGGTTCTGAACACATCCCTTCGTCTCTCCCTGTCCTCACAGAAGGGAATCTACACAACTGCACCTGCCTACAAACCACCCTGCAGCCCCTCTGCCATAAAGTCCATTTACAAAACCCTTTGCCCTGATTAACTGATTAACTCCACACCCCCATGTGTACAACATGGGCAGCCTCCCTGCCCCTTCTGCTCCTGAACCATCTGCCCAGAAGGTCCTTCTTGATCATTGTCTGCTTAGTAGTTCCTGATCGTTCCTTTAAGGTATAACTCAAAACACCATTTCCATCATGAAGCCCTCCTAAATCCCTAAGAACTAACCAATTGCTTCTTCCTCTGTTCGTCCATGTACTTAGGTAGGCAGCTCACTTGAGGGGCTCACTGCACCTGGCATTACAGTTAGCTGTTCCTATATTAATAATCCCAGGAGAGTTTGAGTCCTGGAGTGCAAAAACTCTACCCAAAGGGACAGTTCTCTCTTTATTCCTAGCGCTTACAATGGGAATTGGCACATTCTTAGAACATAACTTGTTTCAACTTTTATATCAGAAAACAGAGGACAGACAAGAATATTCAAAATCAATATTTCATGCTGTGAAAGAGAGTAAATGAGTAAAGAGTTTATTCCTAAGTTTATTCCATTTATTCCTAAGAGTAAATGCTTAGGAATTCATTAAACCTGGTTTTGAACCTTGGCTCTGACACAATCCTGTAACCTAGGCTGTTCTCTTAACCTCTCCAAGCCTGAATTTCCTTGACTGTAAAAATGGGCCAATAAGACCTACTTTGCAGGAATGAGACAGAGATTAAATGACAGTAATATATAAGAGGAGCTGCTTAGCTAAGGATGTAGCTCATAGTAGGCACTCATTAGAAGCTACTCCTTTAGCTCCCTTTATCATATGAAAAAAAAAAGGATGGGTAAATAAATGTGCACCTACGGAAAAATAGGAACTTTGATATTTATTACATCAAGTTCATAATTGGGCCAGATAGGGGTAAACTTGTGGCCGCTTTCCTGCAATCACAGGTCCAGTTTAGTTAGCATATCCTCCATTTAAAGGGATCAAATGAATCTGGAGGAAGAGTAGGTGGCCTCTGCTGCCTTGCACACAATGCCACCTTCCTACAGGTTCAGCCACCACTCCTCTGGGCCTTCATATAAAAAATGAATCTTCTGAAATCTTCTGAAATCTTCTGAATCTTTGAAATCCTATCCAGGCAAACTTAACATGTCAAGATTTCTCTGATTCTTAAGGAAAACAAAAAGTAGACTGGTGACATCTTGTTCCAGATTCTAATTCTCTTTCCCACCAGAACCAGGTGAAAGTTCAAAGAAGACAAAAGAAAAAGCCTTGCCCCAGAGCAGTATCTGTCAGCGTCTCTGGGAGGTTGGACACAGCATGTGTTTCTGTTTATATTGTGCTACCCCGCTTGTCCACTGACCTGTCCCTTCGTTACTGTTCTTTCTGCTTTCAGCTGAGTCTGAGGGAATCGGGTCCTTTGCAAATAAGAATCATAAAACAATTGGAAGTCGGTTAAATGACCCTCCACCTGCCCACTCCTGCTTACTACCAATCCAAAAATTGGCATGAGTTGCCACAGGCATGAAGCATTGAGCTGCATTCTATTTAGTCAGAAGTGCCTGATACACAGATAAACTTGACTGTGGTTCCAGAACTCTCCTCAGTTGTGAAATTTGTGACATGTCACAATGCCTACTTTGTAATCAACATGCAATTCTAGCCTGACCTTCTTTGGAATCTTTCCCTGGGGGGGAAGGAGGCATTATCCTTCTGTGGCTCTATAGGGGCCACTTTTAAACCTTTGGAGGATCTAGGCACTCTTGTTTTCAGAGGCCTCTTACATACTTTATTAAAATAAAATGTATCCACATCATTTTAAGAACTCATCAATAAACACAACTTATTAAACTATTCCTTAGAATCAGCTTCCCAGAGAACCCAGCACATATATATATATATATATATGAGTGTATTGAGTTGCACTAGGCCAGCTGATATCATGCAAAGTTTCATAAACATTTAACTTAGCATTTATTCATTTTTTTATATTGAAACTTTCTTTTTGCTCTTTGGAGTTGCTTTTTTTTTTTTCAAATATCAGACATTTGTATTTAAGCCCATGAAAAACTCACAGGTCCAAGACTCTCTGCTTCAAGTGTCTAATAAATGACCTTGGTCAGAGCTCAGTCCCTTCAACTTGTTATGTTGGAGGAAAGTACATTTTCATGGAGTCTTTCCATGTGACTGTAAATCTCTCAGGGCCCTCTGTTATATATACAGCATCTGCATATGCAGGAGCCTCCACAAATTGGGGGGCTTAGGAGACTGTTGAAGAACTGAGGTTCACCCAAAATGTTCTTTTTACATTCTTCATCAGGGATTGTTTCTGGTTTTCACCAGATGGGAAGCTACTAAAGCAAAACAACACAAACTTTGCTACCTGTGCCTTCTTTTCTCCTTCAACAAAAACTTCAACGCAAATCCCACTTCATGGTAGACTTAGAATATTACTTTAAATAGGGCTGGAATGTGAAGGTTGATGCAGAACTTTAAACTTTAGAATGTTATTTTCTGGGGCTGTAGCTCAGCCATGAAATTTTGCTCCAGGCAGATTTCAGCATGCTAGGTCTGAGCTGGAAGATGAATGTTTCATGTATTTATTTCAGTTTAAAACCAGAAGCTTTTTTTTTTATATTATTGTTTTGCATATAAAAGCTGGGCAACGACCATTTTCCCACAAGATTTTCTCTCAAAATTGAGTCCAATAGAGCAGTCTAGAATGTCTCATGTCTCATCTTGTCTCTTTATTCATGAAAAGAAAACTGACTCTGTTGAAGAAATATTATGTATTAGTCACTGTGTAGAGTGCTTTTCACATATGTTATTGCCTTTTTAACCTTGCAACAGCCTTGAAGAGGATAGACAGCATTGTTCCCATTCTACAGATCAGGAATCTGGAGTTCAGAAAGGCTAAAACCTTGACCAGAATTAAACATCGAAGACTCATCAAAGCCAATAGTTGAAATCAATTCCCACTACTCTACAATTATAAAAAGCTGCCTCGAGAGCTGATTGAGGAAAACAAGACATTAAGAGGAAATATATTCTCTGTGTTGTACCTGCTGGTCGTATCAATTCTAAGAGAGTTTTCCCATCAAGAAAATGAGCCTGAAGTATGCACTGAAGACACGTAGGAAGTCCAGTGTTTGGTGACCTCATTGCCTGCATTCATTCTGAAGAGATTATTTCTCCTGATTGCCATTGCAAATCCTTCTCAACTTTCCCTCTGTTTCTACTGTTATCCTTATTTGTAGATTTTTTTGTTTTTAGGAATTCCTAGTTTTTTACAATAGCCTTATGGTTGATCTCTTTGATTCCAGTAGTTTCTTATTCCTCTGCTTTATGTCTTTCTTAGATATTAATGTTGGATTGGTCTCCTTCAAATATCTTCTAGAGGCCCTATGAGATGGACACTGCCCAGATGCCCCTTCAATGGAACTCTTGCTATCTCAACCTGGAAGTGCTGAGTGCAGATACCTGCATCCCCTCAGACCCTTCAGAGATGCCTCAGCTGCAGAGATGACCCCCACCCCAGTCAAGGGGCACCCTTTCCTGGGAGCCCCACATCCAATGACAGGCACATGTGAAATTACAAAACATCCAAGCCATCTTGGCCTAATTAAGAACAACTCTGAAGATTCATTCTAGCTCCAGAGCTGCTTTTGAGGCATGAGATAAGGGTATTAGATAGCATAGCTCAACTTGACCCATACCCGGTCCTGCTCCTTTCCTCTCTCTCCCCCTGGTGTTCATCCCAAGAGAACTCATCAATAAACACAGCTTATTAAACTATTCTTCAGAATCAGCTTCCCAGAGAACCCAGCCCGCAAACGTCTTACCAGGGGAAGGGGAGAGGGAGAATTAAATTAAGCAGGATGACTCATTCTAATGAACGGTGTTTGTTTCTTCTTCCAGAGCTCCCATCAATCCTATTGCAGCCACTATTGACAGGGTTGTTTGGATATTTGACCAAACACATCCTCTATGATGAGAATCTTAGTTTATTTGCTTAGAAACAGAATTCATAAACTACAAGAAAAGCCCTCTGCAAATGTATCCATAAATATGATTGACTCAGCTGGTTTTGCCTCTGCTGCCTGCCAGGTACCTGACTGAAACAGTTCCATGGGGTCTGCTTAGCTCTGACACACCTGTCACAGATGGTATAATGACAGCACAAGTTGACTTAAGAACCATTCCAAATTGGGCAACCCGGGTGGCTCAGCGGTTTAGTGCCACCTTTGGCCCAGGGCATGACCCTGGAGACCTGGGATCGAGTCCCACATCGGGCTCCCTGCATGGAGCCGGCTTCTCCCTCTGCCTGTGTCTCTGCTTCTCTCTCTCTGTCTTCCATGAATAAATAAATAAAATATTTAAAAAAAAATAATAAGAAGTCATGGGATCCCTGGGTGGCCCAGCTGCCTTCAGCCCAGGGCGTGATTCTGGAGACCCAGGATCGGGTCCCACACTGGGCTCCCTGCATGGAGCCTGCTTCTCCCTCTGCCTCTTTCTCTCTCTCTCTCATGAATAAATAAAATCTTAAAAAAAAAAAAAAAACACCATTTCAAACTACATTGTGGAGTGAGGTCCATATAAATCGATTTCACTAAACAAGGGACTTCAGTGAAATTATTCAAACTACTGAATACCTGCAATGTGGTCTGACATTCATTTCTGATTGCCATCCATAAAAATACTTAAGAGGTGTGCAGAGAGTATCTGTTCCAGCTCAGACCTGATTGATTCTATATCCTGCCCTTATGTATGCTCATGCTTCCACATCCCTCTAATCCTGTGATGTTTTTTCCTTGTTTCAAGGGCCATCCCCCCAGTTCAGTTTCCTACTTTAGCTTATGAGTCATCTTAAACAGTTGTGCTAGATAATTTAATCCTTGTAGTGCTGGACTAACATCTGCCCATAGTGGTCCTTTGGTCTGTTCTGTTTTCATGGTTTTGTAGACCACTGACTGCTTTCTTTGTGTTGTATGCTATATCTTTGGCCACACACTATACACGTTGAAGTGACTCACTGCTGGAGGTCTGAGCTCATTAAAAGATAGAAACAGATAGAGCTCATTAGATAGAAACAGATGCCATGACACTTTCTCAGTTTCAACACTTGCATCTCCTGGTGCTTAGCTGGGGATTAGCTTCATCTGAGGACTCTGAAATTTAGGGACTCGCAATTTTATTCATGCAGACTATACTAGTTTGCTTTTCCACTGATCATTCCATAGCACATTGACTCTGTTTTGGTTTTCTAACTTCTCCGCATGAACTACCGCTGTTCAGACACTAAGACTCCTGTTATTCATTGTCCCATCCTTTTCTACTCAATTTAAATATGATTTTATGGAGGTTCTTTAAAAGGACCCAATAAATGACTATCTTCCTCCTTATTTAAGTTCCAAATCAATGGTAAATAAAACAAAGGAAGGAGGCAGATGGGGCCAAATCTTCATCGTTATTAAGCTAATATTAGAGAATTGAACTTATATCTACAGACACTTGAACTTTCTAACACTTAGTCCCAGGATCAGTCAGCATTATCCCCCAGCCATTTAGCTCTGAAGCCAGGCAAACTTGAGAAGCTGGGTCACATACATGTCCCCAAGTTAGCCCCTAAAAGGAAGAGAGCTCCTGTGCATGGCCAGATTCTTCCTCTAAACTCTACAATGAGGAGTCACTCTTTGCCTCCAGAGGAAAAGGTCAGGTTGTTACAGTAATCAGTGTTTCTCTCCATGGGTTGAAAACATCAAGAATGGCTAACACTACGAAATATAATGGTCTCTAGATGTATCTTATGTGATTGCACTATTCTAAGCCCATTACATTTTTTGGCTCACTTTATCTTCATAATGACCCTGTCACGTAGGTACCATTTCTAACCTCCATTTCAACAGTTGAGAAAACTGAGGTACAGAGGCTAATAAGCTTGCCTGGGATCACTCTGACAAGAAGAGGTAGAGCCAGGGTTTGAACCCACAAAGTAAGATTCTAGAACCATGACTCCTAACCACTGAGCTGTAGTGGGTTCAAGATCCAGTAGGCATGCAAAATTATCTTTCTTTAACACTTCCTTTTTCTACAGTCCAACTCTGCTTACCCTTCTAGACAAGGCATGAGCCCCAGACCTCCAAAAGTCTTCCCAGTAAAGCAGCTCCTTAGGTCTCCTGTTAGGCTTATAAGGCTTTGAGGCCACATGTACAACCTTTACCTTTAAGCCTACTCCTCATAGCCTAAACACTGTAGACTTTGTTCAAGTGTGGACAGAAAGCAAGGGATGCAAGGGTAAAGCCAAGAGATAAGGTCTGATTTGTTCTGATCTGTTATTAGATAACTTCAAGAGAATGAAATGATGTTGGGAAAAAATGGCAAAAGGTAGAGTCTGATTTGTATCTTGCACCTTAACTTTGTGCTCCATTTTCTACCACTTTGTGATAGTAATATGAGTGCCTGCTCTGTGCTGGGTGCTGTTCTATGTCCTGGGGAGAGAGGGCTGAAAACAAAACACACAAGCAACCAAGCAAAACCTCTCCAATCTCAGGGACCTCACTGTCTAGTCAGAAGGCCAACTCAATCCTACAATCACACAAGCATGCTATAGCATGCTGGAGTAAGTATTGGGAAGAAAACAGAAAGGTAATACGTGAACAAAGCACAGGGGAAACAATCACGTCTGGGCCATAAGATGTCAAGAAAATTTTCCCTGGGGAGCCACTTAGCTGCAAGTTGAAGGATGAGTAGCAACTCATGGTTTAAGATTGGTTAGATCAGGGGACATATTCCAGGCAGAGGGAAAAGAGAGGCACAGAGGCTTTCGAACAGGAGGCGGAGAGGAAGTGGCATCAGCTCTGGAGGCTGATACCAAGTGGAAGTCAAAGTAAATGAGGCTAGAAAAGCATGAAGGACATATGAGGAAGTTCGGGATTTATTCTAAGAACAATGGAAGGTTTTGTTTCATACGTAATTCATTCACTGACTCAACTATTCAATAGACATTTTTGCAAATCTACAAGGTTCCAGAATCTGTGCTGTGGACCTTTCAAAGATAAATAAGATAGAGCCCCTCTCTCACTTTCAATTTCTCAGTTGGGGGAAATAGATAAGGAATAATTAAAATATATTTTATTATGGTGAGACAGACTTGTCTGAAATACTACAAGAACAGAAAATGGAACATTAATCACATGCACTAAAGGAAAGAATGAAGGGTAAAAGGGAACCAACCAGTCTATTCCCAGCAGAGGGGAGGACATATGCCCCAAAGAGTACAATGGATCAGGAATCTCAGTTATGAGTAGGTAAAGAAAACAGCTGTGAATGACTTGTCAGGTGGCTGGGAATTAGAAGGAAAAGGATAGAGCATGACACTCTGACGTGTTCAGACTTTATCTCATTGCATCGTTGTTTGGGCTGTTACAACAAAATACCACAAACTGGGTAGCTTAAGCAATAGAAGTTTATTTTCTTATGGTTCTGTGGGCCATATGTTCCAGGTTACGGTCCAGCAGGATTGGTTTCTGGCAAGAATTCTCTTCCCAGCTTGCAGACAGCCATCTTCTTGCTGTCTGTGAAAAAAAAAAAAAATCCAAATCCAAAGTACTCACAATCTGCAAAGAGCCACTGAAAGATTTTAAGTGAGAAAAGAATATAATTGAGCTATTCATTTAGAAAAGTCACAATGGTGACTGGGTTGAAACTAGATCAGAGCAGGGATAAGATTTGGGGCAGGGAGAGAAATTGTGGCACTACTTCATCTTCTCAACAAAAATTGAAAAGGACATGATGAGGGAGAGGGGAGGCTAAGTAACGAGATGACTAAGGAGGTAGCCTTACCAAGAACTGGTGACTTCCAGGCTTCTGGTTGGGATAGTGGGATGAAAGTGGTGCCACTCACTGAGATTAGAAGCACTGGTGAGCAGATTTGGGGACAGTGGTGGATAGGTAAGGAACTCAGACCTGGGAATATTGACTTTGAAACAAAGGTAGAGATCCACAACATCTAAGCATCCATTCTGATGTCAAGACCATTACTGGGGATAAAGTAAAATTAAAAAAAAAAAAACATTGAAGAGTAAACTTGAAATTCATAAGAGACAGAGGCCTATTTAAATGTGTGCATTTCTGCAAAGAGTATTTTTAGTAGGTCTGATCCTGATTCTTCATTCACCATAGCTATCAAAATTCCATTCTCGGATGTTGAAGTTTTTACTATAGGGCACTACATTAACACTGACTGTATTTCTTTCCAAAAAGCATTCAGCGGTTAATTCAGAGAAATAAAATTGTAGTCAGCTTAGGACATGTGCATTTGGAAAGATATTAGTCAGCATTTACTGTATTCCCAGCACTGGACACTTCCATTTGGTTGTAAGTCCTCAGAACACCTCTGTCATTAACTAACATGGGAACTCAGAGATAACCCGTGGGATGATGGGCATCTTAATGCCTGTCTATGGCATTTTCTAGATGAGGACTCTGACATTGGAACTAGGTAAACTACCCAGATCTCAAAGCTGAAGTGATGGAGTCAGTTAATTTCCAAAACCACATGGCTTGGTTCAAAACCCATGCTCTTCCACTTTCCCAAAGGAATTTTCCTAGTAGATTTTTTTTCTCTCTTATTTTAGAAAAAAATTACCACTTTCCGGGTTTGGATTGTGTTTTCTTGCACTTGGATGGGGCCTCCAAACAAGGCTACCTTTACACACTCCTCTCCTCCCACTCAGGCTCTCTGGCTGGTTTCCTGCCCCTCTAGCCCTGTACACTGCCAAGTATATTGGTTTCCTATGGCTGCCGTAACAAATTACCACAAACGTAGGGGCTTTAAACAGCACACATTTATTATCTTAAGTTCTGCAGGCTTGAGGCCCAACCCAGGTCTCATTGGCTAACAGCAAGGAGTCAGCGGGGCTGCAATTCTTTCTGGAGACTCTAGGGGAGAATCTGTCTCCTTGCTGTCAGCTCCCCCTGCCTCCTGGCAGGCTTCTTCCATCTTCAAAGCCAGCAAATCAGGTTGAGTGCTTCTCACACTGCCAGTCTCCTCCACTCTTAAGGACCCTTGTGATTATATTGGGCTCCTGTGGCTAATCCAGCCTACTTCCTCGCTCTTAAAGCCCACTGATTAGCAAGTTCTGCAACCTTCATGGTACTCTGTGTGTAACTGAGCATGTTCACAGGTTCTGACGTGGGTCTCCAGATGCTGTTATTCTGCAGACCACACCAAGTATTTCTAGGTTCTCTATTGGCTGAGGCTGTGCTGTGTTTGAGGACAAAGACCATGGAGGTGGTTCTAACTTATTAGATAAAAAAAAAGAAAGGTAGGAGAAGGGCTTTCTAAGGCATATAGAATGGGCAGTGCAGATGAGAAAGGAGGATTTAACCTAATAAGAAATCACTAAATTGCTAGGACCAATCTGGCTCTTCTAGAGTCTCTCCCCAGCCCTATCAGGCCAATTTTGGTTCTCTTTCCCAGAAACTCCTTTTAGGTTTCTGAATGTAATTTTGGGAAGGTGCCTGCCTGCCACAGAAAAGAGTATAGACTTACTGGTGGACATTCAAAGTGTCTCTCATATCCCATAAAATGCCCCAAGATGAGGGTGGATGGATGAAGAGATCTCAGGTTATCATCATAACCCCTTTCCTTTAAAAAAAAAAGATTTTATTTATTTATTCATGAAAATGCACAGAGAGGAGAGAGAGACACAGGCAGAGGGAGAAGCGGGCTCCATACAGGGAGCAGGATGTGGGACTCGATCCCGGGTCTCCAGGATCAGGCTCTGGGCTGAAGGCGGCGCTAAACCGCTGAGCCACCCGGCCTGCCCTTATAACTCTTTTCCACCTGGTGCTGCTCCTTCCCACTCCCTAATGTCTATGTTGTCTATTTTAGAATCTCACCCAATTTGTAATTGGACTCTGGTTAGGGGTCACTGTGAGCTCACACGTACATACAAGCACAAACACCCCAGGCTGTTCCTGTATGGAACCTTCCATTACAAGTTTCCCTGTTTCCTTTTAACCCAATTTAACTCAGCTCTATGTACTGTGGAGGGTGGAAATATGATTGGAGTCAAGCTGACTTACTGAATTCAGCCTCCACATACACACCTTGGTCTGACCTTTTAACCTCCCTGGGCTTCAGTTTCCTCACCTGTAAAGTAGAAATAATAATACCTAACACACACTTATAATAAATATTAAATGAAATTCTGTCTATATAATTGTTTAACTCAGCACGTGGCACATATACAGTGTCAGTGTCCTTAAGTTTCTGTTCTCATCCCCTACAAAGTTCATAAGCTAATAATAATTCCAAGAATAAATCAGTTGCAGCAAACAGTTAATGCGTGTTTCTGTGTGCCAGAACACACCACCCTATGTGCTTTATGTGAATCGTCACATGTAACCTCACATGTGTCGCACAGTTGTCTAATGAGATGCCAGCCTGTTATGCTCAGATAAAGAAACAACACTCAGAGAGGCTGAATAACTTCTCTGAATTCACAGGTAAAGGAAGATGGAGAGGATTTTAAACCTAAATGAGTCAAACTATGAAGAGGGCATTCTTAACTTAGAAATAGCCTGGCCTACAGATATGACAAAGGAAAAAAGATTAGGAAAAAAAAATCAACTTTAAAACATTCCATGCCTTTTCTGGCTTTCTGCCTATAATTAGCACTCCAACTTCTGGCCACCAGCCATATTTCTTTTTTCTCCCAAGGTCTTCTACCACCTGGATTCCAAAGCCCAGAAAAAGAAGAAGCGTGCTGGCCTGAGTAATCTCTATGGTCATTGAGCTTTTGCCCATCAAAAGGCTGGCTTTGCCAGGAAGCAATTAACACCTAATTCACAATTGCTGGTATCTCTGTGGCTGTTCTCTAGGGTTCTGACAGTTCCCCCAAACAGAGAGTTTTATTGTAGATGTCTTCCTTGGGAGGCTTTTGGGGTCTATGTTCTGCTAGAAAGAGCAGCACTGGGCTAATAGGGAAGATAACCCTTCCAGAGTCCTGCCTGAACTCATTCTGGCAGAAGCCACTGAGGCATCTTCAACCTGGGAAAGAAAGTGTATAACTGATTAGAACCCAAGATTGGCAGAGCAGGCAAGCCCCCATGACTTTGAGTACCAGTAAGTAGTCTTTGGGCTTGGCTGTGTATTAGAATAATCTAGGAAGGTTTTAAAAATACTGATGCTGGACTCCCAACTCAGCAAGCTGAACCAGAATCCTTGAGGGTGGGCCCAGCCATCAGCAGTAGTGTTTTAAATCTCCCAGGTGATTCTACTGTGTTGCTAGAGTTAAAACCCAATAATGTGTCCTACTGAGTCTTTCACAAATGAAGAAATTGAGGCTCAAAGTAGTCATCCTTGCCCAGAAGTGACAATTGCCACCATTTGAATTGTAACTTCAGCTCACTAATGTGTAACCAACTGGAGAAATCAGTAAATGATGGAGAAAAAAAAAT
Organism: Vulpes lagopus; assembly: GCF_018345385.1. Taxonomy (NCBI): domain Eukaryota; kingdom Metazoa; phylum Chordata; class Mammalia; order Carnivora; family Canidae; genus Vulpes; species Vulpes lagopus. The sequence goes on along the minus strand of NC_054827.1, from coordinate 125,732,333 downwards.
AAAATTAAATATTAAAACTAGAGGAACCAAATTGACTACTGTAAGGAGAGGCATTTTGCAAATGCAACTACTCTAGAACTGATTACATTTATATTCTCTTTATCTGTTCATTTCTCTGAATCATCCCACTAATTCCCAAACCATGATTGGCTCCAAAGTAGAACCATGCCTTCTTATCTCTGAATCCCTGCTTCTGGCACGGTGACTGGCCCAGTGTGATAGGTTATACTGTGTCCTCAAAAAAGATATGCTCAAGTCCTAACCCCTGGTAGATGATATCGTGACCTTATTTGAAAATTGGGTCTTTGAGGATGTAATCAAGTTAAGATGACATCATACTGGATTAACGTGTGCCCTTAATCCAATTTAACTGATGTCCTTATGAGAAGAGAAGGGAAACAGGGACACACAGGGAAAATATCTTGTGAAGGTAGAGGTGGAAGTTGGAGTGATCTATCTAGAAACCAAAGAACACCAAGGACTGATGGCCACCACTAGAAGCTAGGATGAAGCAAGGAAAGAATCCTCCTAAGGGCATTTGGAGGGAACATGGTGGTGCCAACACCTTGACTTGGATGTATAACTTTCAGAACTAAGGGAATTACAATTAAAAGAAATTTCTGTTGTCTTAAGCCACCTAGTTTGTGATACTTTGTTACAGGCAGCCCCAGCAAGTCAGTATAATCACTGACTCAATAGCACTCCTGAGTCCATCTTTGACAGTAAGTTCTAGAGACAAAATGCTGGGGGTTCACAAGACATCCCCCTTCTTAGCTGTACAACCTTAAACAAGCTGTGTAAGCTATCTAAGTCTCCGTTTAACTACTGTAAAATGAGAATAAAATAGCGCTTGCCTCACAGAGTTGTAAGGGTTAAGTGAGTTAATACATCTAAAGTGCTTAGCACAGTACTTGTTCCATAGTAAATGTTTAATAAATGTTAGCTAATATTTATGTAATACATCCCAGTGCCTTGTGGCATTTCCCGAATAGTTAGCCAGGGCCCTGACCACGTGAAGTGTGATTTCACTTTTTAGAGATTCAGGCTTTATCTCACTACTAGATAGAAAGCTCTTTGTATTAGGTGCTGCTGGTGGCTCACCCATGTCCCCTTGGTCCACCTTGAGGCCACCTGTAGACAGCTTAGCACATACTGGAGGGTTCATGCCTCTCTCTGCTTGAGGGTGCTCTCTAGCCATAGAACATGCCCAAAACTCCCGGGGTAGGCAAATGGGTTTAGGTAGGGTTGACCAGGGGGAACAAACTTCTAAACAATTAGGGAAAGGGTTTGACAGATAAACAGGCCAGCTCTTTTGCTCCTCAGTAGGACAGATGGAATGACTTGTGTTTCCAGTGTGTTCCCAACATTACTGAGCTTTAGTTGCCCACAACAGAGACCTTCTAGATCAGGAGTCCTCAAATCATGGCTCATAGTCCCAATTCAACTGACACCTGTTTTTATAAACAAAGTGTTACTGTAATGCATGCCTTTTTGTTTGTATGTTGTTTATGACTGCCTTTGGGCTACAAGAATATGGCTGAGTAGTTGCAACAGACACTGTATAGCTCACAAAGCCTGAAATACTATCTGATCCTTTACAAAAGAAGTTTGCTGACCCCCACTAAGATGAAATATATTTCATCGGTCTCCTTTCCTTCCCTGACTTACATCTCTACTACTTGGCTTTGCTTACTGGGCTCACTTCCCAAGTAAGCTACACTCAAATCCTTGTGCTATGGTTGACTTTTGGAAGAACCCAAACTAAGATACTCTGTTAGACTACTTCCCCATCTCAACACTCAGTGCCTGGTACAGAGTTAGCTCTCAAAAATGTGTTCTATACATGAATGAATGGAAAGTAGAAAGAGGCTACTCGGTCACCAAATTAAAGATGCCTATGATAAGGGGCAACATCTCTACGAGGGACCTCATGACCAGATAGAAAAATGGACAGATGTTTGATATATGCCAAATGCCCCTTCTTTGCTCAATTACTGCCCTTGACTTCTGAAACCCAAAAATTTCTACATCCTAAATAAACTTGATCCTTTCAGGCACATTCTCTGAGAGGATAAGTAAATAATCCTTCCAGGATTAGCCATGTGGTGCACAGAACCTACACCTGAGCCTTAGGGCAGGTGCTTTGATAAATTCATTACCTAAGCAAATGAAGATGGCTGGAGGAAGGAAAGGGGGTGGGGCACAGAAAGAGGAAAGGCCAAGGTCAGGAGATGTCACAAGCTCAGCACTCACTATGTCTAGCACTGAAGTCTTATCAGTTCTCTATAGTAGATAAAGGCATTTTTGAACACTTGCCAGAAGGAATATCATATGACTAGTATTTGAAGGCACATAATCTCTTTCCATCATACTTGAGCCCCTTTAAATATTTCCTTGTATCTTCCATGTACTACTCACTACAATCAGCACCTTCTCATACTTGGCCAAAGTGAAGGCTTTGCTTCTGTTTGATATAAAGGGATCCTCCCTCCCAAGTTTTGGGAATGGTATATCACCTCAGATTTGAGTGGTAAAGAAGAGTCACCTCTGTGTTGGAAACTGTGTAAGGCACTATGGTGCCATGAGGACAAACTCACAGACCTACAGCTATAGCAGAAAGCACATCTGACCTCAGACCCCAGATGCTGCGCCTGAAACTCACCTCTTTGATACTAAAGCCATACCCCTCCTTGCAGGCCTCCTCCTTCCTGGGGACAGGGCCTCTAGGAGTCCTTTCCCAACCAACTCAAATGCCCAGTGACTTGGTCAACCCTCCCTTAGACCAAACAGTGGTCTGGGGTGCTTCTGTATAACTACCTTATTCCTCTGCCCCTTTATGTCTGAGGCTCTCCTAGCCTTCCCAGACTCATTTCCTATTTCTTTTCACACGGGAATTTACCAATAAATTCTTTGCACGTTTAATCTTGTCCTAGCGTCTGTGTCTTAGAAGGATCTGAAACAACTGGGTTGGCTCATTTAAGTCTCATGATTTCTATCTTTAGTTTTTATAAAGTCCTGACAAATTAATTAGCCCACAGTCAACTGGTCAACCAGGAAAGTCTTAGAGTTTAAACTCACTTTCTCCGAACTCCAATATGTCACTGTCTGTACTGTTCATCTTCCAGAATGGACAGTCTCCTTCCTCCTCAGAAATCTTCACAGAGATTAGCAGAAGGCATCAGGCACTTCCTGCATTACTCATGATATAGAGGCTATATCATGCCTCTATATTAATGCTTTGAAATAATGGACAATGAGAGTAAAAAGACAAGTTAAGGGGTTTATTGGGTATCAGGCAGGATTCTGTGAAGGAGGGAAAGAAGACATCCAACAGACCCACTCATGCAGAGATGCAATGACTGAGATGTTCAAAAGTATTTGGGGAAGTCTATTTAGCAAGCAACTAAAAAGAAATATCTGTACAGTTGGCGGAAAAGAAACCCTTAAAATACTATTTTTAAAAAGCAAGAGAGGGAAAGTAAATAAAACTAGTCAGATTCGGATTATTGCCTCTGGTGAGGGATTTAGGATTTTTGCAAACCTGGTACCTTTGTCCTAAACCTCATAAATAGGCAAAGGAATAGGTAAGCGGCAATGCTGGCTGATAAAATATAGGTCTCTATGGAGCTGGTAAATAGTCACAACTTCAAATTATTGTTCTTACCCCCTCTCTTCCTGTCTCATCCCCCAAGGCCCCTGGGAGCAGCAATAAAATGGTTAATTCATGGCAAAACTATAACCTCTAGGAACCTCTCCAGCTCCTTGACCAGAACCTACTCTGACTGGTCCAGCATCACCATAAAGAAGAATTTTTCTGTTGGATCATCTCCAGACAACCTTCCTGACCCCCTAAGTGGTGTCAGCTGCCCATCTTTCTGCCCTCCATCATAATTCTTCTGCTAATTTCCATCATAGTCTATGCCACCTGTATTTCCTACACACTACACACACACACACACACACACACACACACACACACACACACACACCAGGAATAACATGATTAATTACAAGAATTACAGGTTCACTTGAACCATGTTTGGCACATGGTAGGAGCTCCATGAAGCCTAGTTGAATGGCTGAATGCATAGATGGAAGGCCTGATGTATCATTGGAAATGGCAATTTTTTTATTGTTTTTATCTTGATCAGTACAACCAAGGCATTTTCTGAAGTGGTTGTTATAGATCCAAATGGATCTTTCACACTTAGTTAAGTAAAACTCTAATACACCTCCTTTCTAGCTGTATCCATAGCATACTAGTTTTGTATCTTACAGTCAATACTTAACCTATCCAAACCTCATAGAAACCATTGTATAACCTAGACTTTACAAGGCAGCTCATGCACATGGCCACTAACAAAACCCACAATATGGCCACAAAAGAGAGGCCACAGCTAAAATGCTACTCCACTGGTTTGGGATGAGAAGCAGCATTTACTGAGTACTGGCCATATGCCAGAAACTACATTCGTCACATCACCTTATCCTCATAATAACACTATGATGCAACAATTACTATCCCTCCCTGTTTTACAGGTGAATAAAATGCGAACTTGATAAATCTTACTGAAGGAGCCGCTGTCCTCATTAGTATAGTGGTGAGTATCCCACCTGTCATGTGGGAGACCTGGGTTTGATTCCCTGATGGGGAGGTGAGATCCCTTGGGGCACCTGGGTGGCTCAGTGGTTGAGCGTCTGCCTTTGGCTCAGGTCCTGATCCCACGGGTTCTGGGATCAAGTCCCAGAACTTCTCTCTCTGTGTCTCTCATGAGTAAATAAATAACATATTAAAAAAAAGTCTCACCCAAGGATACACAGTTAAAGAAGTACAAGCAGGGGGCACCTGGGTAGCTCGGTCGGATAAGTGTCTGGCACTTGATCTTGGCTCAGGTCAAATCTCAGGGTTATTGGATTGAGCGCCATATCTGGCTCCATACTCAGCAGGGAGTCTATTTGATATTCTCTCTCTCCCTCAGCTTCTGCCCCTCCCCACTGCTCTCTCTTTCTAAAATAAATAAATAAAATCTTTTAAAAAGCAGCAGCAGGATTCCAATCCAGGACTGCCTAACTCAAAGTGAATGGCTTTCCACATAACCCCCAAGCAAGGTATTCTGACTCGACGCCATAGTCTGTCTTGACAAGTAAATAGCCAGGGAGCTCAGGCTCTCCTGAGTATTCCCTAAGGGGTGTAGAGTTGCAGTTGTGGGTCTGCAGAAAGAAAAGAACAGGACAGCTCTAGGAAAAGCTACCCAAACCCACCGGACTGGAAACTAGCTGCTCACATCTGCTTGATGTCCAGTGCCAAGAAATGCCCCAACACCTTCTGCTTACAGCCCAGAGGCATGCAGGGTTCAGAGATACAAGACAGTACACTCCCTGAAGACTGGAACCATGCCCTGCTCATCCTTCTACAATAAGCACCAGGCTCAATAATTGTCTATGGACTTCAACTGAACTGTATTTTTAAGCCACTGCTTTTAAACATAGGGCACTTTTTAAATAAAAGGATTAAGGAAATTGGAGGAGGGAAAAAAAAAAAACTATGAAAATTGGAAAGGGTCCAAAGTGAATATGAAAAGATTTATTTGAAAGAAAAATTAAAGGAGCCAAAATGCATGACTTGGCCAGCAGGCAAAATATAAACTGTAAGAGCCTGCAAATATATGAAAGGTACAAACATGAATAGAGAACATAATTTCATATTTTTTTATTTAAGTACAATTAACATAATGTTATATTAGTTTCATTTGTATAATCATATGTTTTTTAATATTGTGTACAGGTGAAAGCACCCAGAGAAAATAGTCTGGGGTAGGAAATGGGCATGCCAGCAGGATCCCAGGAACAGAGAAGTGGTTTGGGATTGTGAACTTAGAATCCCAAGACTCCAGATTTAGTTCTCAACATGATCTTGGCAAGCCACTGTACTCATTCATCCATCCATCCACCTAGTATTAATTGAGAAGCTGCTATGTACCAGGAGCTCTGCACACAGTGGCCTGGCCACCTGCCCAGTGACACTCACCATCTTCCAGAGAAGAGGCGTGTTAACCAGTAGAAGTTCAGAGTTTCACCATGGGAACCATAGGAGCAAATACATGAGTATACAAGACAGGGAAGTCTCCTGGGGGAAGAGATGGTTAAACCACGACCATAAAAATGAGGAGACATTTGTTAATGCAGACTGAAAGTAGAGAGGGTACCAGGAAGAGGGAGGTACATGTGAGAAGGTGCTATAGATGGAATGTGTTACATCCTCTCAAAATTCATATATTGAAGCTCTAACTCCCAACCTGATTGTATTTGAAGGTGGGTCTTTTGGAGGTCATTAGGGTTAGATGAGGTCATGAATGTGGGGCTACCATAAAGGGATCAGTACCCTATTTCTCTTCCTGCCATGTGAGGACACAGCCAGAAGGTGGCCATCTGAAATCCAGGAAGGAGCTCAGACCAGTATCCAACCCTGCTGACACTCTGATCTTGGACTTCAGCCTCCAGAGCTGAAAGATCAATTTCTGTTGTTTAAGCCACACAGTCTATGGTACTTTGTTGCAGCAGTGGAGCTGCCTGAGACAGAAAGGAAGGAGGTGAGAGAATGGGTTACTGAAAGAATTGAAAGAAGTTTATCATGGGGAGAGAGGTGGCCTAGTGAGGTGGGATTCAAGAGAGGGGCAGGCAAGGGCCAGCACTAGCTATTTATGCCAAGCATCTTAAGAACAAAAGGAGCTGCTAAAGGGTGATGAGCCAGGGAATTGTAGGATCATATTTAAATTCTAGAAAGTTCTTTGGGGCAGAAGTGTGAAGAAAAGATTGGATCAGTGCAAATGGATCCAGGAAGAACAGAGACTGGAAGCTGTTCACTAGTCCATGAAAAATAATTTAAAAAGCTTCCCTATGACAGTGACACATGAGCTGAATGTCAATGGACCAGTAGAAAATTGCAAAGGGAAATCCTGGCAGGCACACAACCTAGGCCAGGCAGGAATGCATAAGGGACAGAGTGCATCAGAACAGCAAGAACTTCTGGTGGCTGCAGAGTGGCAAGGAGCGAGCAGGGGTGAGCAGGAATGCTGGGCCAAGACCCCAAACACCTTGTGTGTCAAGCTGCGGGGAATAGACTTTCCCCTACAGGCCAGTGGGGAGAAGCAGTCAAAGGCAGAGATCTAGGATCAGAAATACCAGGGTTCAGGGCACCTGGAATATTCAGACGGTTAAGCATCAATCAGACTCTGGATTTTGGCTTGGGTCATGATCTAAGGTCGTGGGACTGAGCCCTGAGTCAGCCTTTGTGCTCAGCAGGCATTCTGCCTAAGACGCTCTCTCCCTAACGAACAAGGGGTGGTAGAAGGGGAGGTGGACAGGTATGGGGTGACTGGGTGACAGGCACTGAGTGGGGCACTGGACGGGATGAGCACTGGGTGTTATACTATATGTTGGCAAATCAAACTCCAATAAAAAAATATACAAAAAAAAAAAGATTCTCTCTCCTCTCCTTCTCCCCCTACTTGTGCTATAAATAAATAAATAAATAAATAAATAAATAAATAAATAAATAAATAAATAAATAAATCTAGGAAGAAGAAAGAAAGAAAGAAAGAAAGAAAGAAAGAAAGAAAGAAGAAAGAAAGAAAGAAAGAAAGAAAGAAAGAAGAAAGAAAGAAAGAAAGAAAAAGAAAGAAAGAAAGAAACAAGAAAGAAAGAAAGAAACAAGAAAGAAAGAAGAAAGAAAGAAAAAAAGAAAGAAAGAAAGAAAGAAAGAAAGAAAGAAAGAAAGAAAGAAAGAAAGAAGAAAGAAAGAAAGAAAGAAAGGAAGGAAGGAAGGAAGAAAGAAAGGAAGAAAGAAAGAAAATATCAGGGTTCCAATCCCACTTGTGCCACAGTCTGTGTGCTCATGACCAATTGACTAATGGCTGGGACTCAGCTTCCTCATCTCTAAGATGGGAACTCTGTATTGAGCAAAAAGTTAGGTGCTCAGGGAGTTGTGCTGAAGATATAATAGGACCTTTAAGGGGTCTACAGCAGACAGAGACACAAGGGGACCACGTTCTGTGTATTCTTTGAACATCACATGAGCGCACTCTTGCTTTTCTTCTCCAGAGAGCTCCGAGAGGTTAACCTTGGACCTATCCAAGGAGGTCGAGTGGTCAAAGCCCTAAAGGCTCATGTCATGTTAAAATGTTAGAACACAGAGCTAAACAATGTGGAAGCCTTGCAGGGTCTCTGATTCTCAGTCCAATGTCGTCTTAAACTCAAGGTGCCTCAAGGTCTCCCTACCTGGCAATAACCTGCCTCTTCGTGCCTAAGCCCTGAGCATCCTATGCCCTGACCAATGCATGTTATTACCTGTGTGAGAATGGCAGCAAGGAGACTGGTGATGATTCGGTGTGCCCTTTCAGCAATAAGGCTCTCTCCTCCTTCTCCTGGTCCTCCTCAACACAGTGCTCTCACTTGATCCTACAAGCTCCCACCAGACTGGAGCAGTTGTGCAATGGCCCCCAGATGAATTCAGCATGCCTAACCCCTGGACAGCCCCACTTCTCCATTACATGTCCTGCAGCCTGCGGCCCAATGATTTACTGGTTTACCAGATAGAGCCGGTGGCAAAGAGGCAACCTTGGAATTCTAACCATTGTGATCAAAGCCCATTCCATGAAGCAGATGTGTGACTGCTCCCAACCCCCCACCTGGTTATTTTCTTGTGTCTTGTTTCCTCATCTACAATGTGAGGATAATAATGGCATCCACCTTATGGGGTGTCAGTGAGGGTCACATGAATTAATATGTGTAAAATATTTAATAAATCTTTACTACCTCTATGATAATAATGGTGATGGTGATGAGTTCAGGGCCACTGAAGATTGAGGAAGCCTGGTTCTCCTTCTTTGGAAGAAAGTATGGTGGGTTTCATAGGGAGCACTGCCTTACCATGTCTCACCAGTGTACACACTGTATTGGAACTTCCTGCCTGACACTGCTACCATATAGTTGAGCTAGTGCAAATGGCAAATGGCAAATCTCTACAAGACAGCCACCCACAATAAGTTTTCCTGACCTTCTGGGAAGCCCAAATATTAGAGCAGAAAGAGCAAACCCAGTCTGACTTTCTCATCTTGGTGGAAGGACATCTAAGGCCAAAGAGAGCAGTAACACACCTGAGTCACACACCTAAACGGTGAGAGAGCCAAGTCTGTAATTCAGGACTCTTGCCAATCAACCTCATGCTATGCAACAAGTCTCTAGTGAAGGGACACACAAAGTTACCAGCATTCACTGAGGACCTGCTATGTGCCCAGGTCCAGGGGAGAGGGCTTTACATTCATGATTTCATCACATCCTTACAACACACCTAAAAATGAATGTCATTATCCCCATTTTTGCACGAGGAAATAACAACCAAAGTCATAAGCCCATACCAATGTGTGCTATGGGCAAGGTCTCTTCTAATGCATGAGTGTGTGTGTGTGTCTGTGTGTTGCTGTGTACTCATGTGCTCATTTGATGCTCATAACAACACTTCGAGGAAGCACAATCCTATTCCCCTTATACATAAGGAAACTGAGGCAGGGGACATTAAGTAAAGTGTTCAAATCACAGGGCCAGTAACTGACAGATTTCAAATGTGAATCCTGGAGGTTGGTGCCCAGAGACCATCTCTCAAATAAAGGAGGACAGAGTTCTTTACTTTGCTGGTAAAGAGCCAGGATTCAGCCCAAACCCAAATGACTGTGAGAGTCCGGGTCTTCCATCCTTCCATGCTCATTCCTGGCCCATCCTGGTGTCAGGCTGTGTCTGAGGCTCTAGGGATAGCTAGTGGCATTTCTAGGGTCTTCCCTGAGCCATCGAGCCCTGCAGAGTAGCCCTGACAAATCTGCAGGGCTGGGGGCCTGCCGAGTCCAGTGGGAACTGCACTGGGGATTAAGAGAAGAGAACACAATTTTGTTCCTGCCTGGCCCCTGGCCAGGATACTGAGATTAGCAGAATAACCGCCAGATGGGTTACTGAATTTCTGTGCATTCCAATTATCAACATCTAAAAGCCCATTTCCCATTCCAAGCCCAGAGCGACTCGCAGCAAATGTCATCCTTGCTCAGAGAATGCTCGCCGGGCAGGTCACTTCAATTTCCGAGCTGGCACATTAGCATGGTAGGCACTTTCTTCCTCCTCTTCTGGCTTTTTATCTCTCTGTTTTCACTGAGCTGAGCTCTGTGAAATGAGTGGCTGCTCCCAACCCTGCCCATAGCCCCAAACACCCTGCACTCCACACAATGGACAAGGAATAATGGCCCCCCTATCAGCAGAGCCTGGGGCGCACTGGCAGGACAAGGAAACCTCTGCAGTGGACCCACACACCAGCTCCTGCCGCTGGCCAGCTCCCCAGTGTGCCAGCTGGGGCTTTTCACTAATGTCAAAGCACAGCACCTCTTTATAAAGCAAAGCCCCTCCCAGTCTGCAGGCCCCCTCAGACCTCAGAAAGGCTTTCTTCTCCCATGGCGCCAGGCCCACACCACTGCATTTAGGGCTCTCAGACACTGGACTCTGAGCCTGGAATGAAGGGGGACTCTTTTTCATTTCATTTCAACAAACACTCACAGCACATCTACTAGTGTTTGTGTTTGGAGCTCTGGATGAAGAGAAGCCAAAGAAAACATGGACTTCAAAATACCCACTATCTGGGAAAGGAAGGGTGAGGCAAGGAGGGAAGGAGGAGCCTCACAGAAAGATATAGTACAAAACTGCCTGAAGCCTGTTTGGATAAAAATGTAGTGGAGAGAATCATAATCTATTACAAGGGACTGCAAAGTGCAGTGCTGCAGGTAGGAGGTGCAAATCCAGTCTGCCATCTGTTTTTTTTTTAAATAAAGTTTTATTGGAACATAATGACACTCATTTATTTTTTGCCCTACAATGGCAAAGCTGAGATACCGTATGCACCACAAGCCTAAATTATTTACTGTCTGCCCTTTAATAAAAAAAAAAAATTCTGCTGATCCTTAGTCTTTCTGGGAACTTCCCATATTCAATTCCATGTAATAATCACAACTCTTATCCTATAGGTATTATTAACTCCACTTTGCTGATAGAGGCATAGAGATGTTAAGTAAGCAACTGCTCAAGGTCACATAGAAATGAAGAATAGTATCTAGACTTGACCAAAATGTACCATACCTGTGTCTGAGACTTATGCTCAGTCTCTAAGTTAGCAAAAGACTGATTAATGGCAAGGAGTTGGAGAAACATTACTAGTGAGGAGGTATGGCTTGGGGGAGAGCAAAGTGGCAGGAATGAACACAGCCAGTAATAGGGAGGAACTTGAGAAAGAACATGAGAATTGCAGAGCCAGAAGGAGCCTTCAAGATCAAACTCATAAAAATCTGTATCTTTGGGCAGCCCAATGGCCCAGCGATTTGGTGTCACCTTCAGCCCAGGGTATGATCCTGGAGACCCAGGATCGAGTCCCGCGTCAGGCTCCCTGCATGGAGCCTGCTTCTCCCTCTGCTTGTGTCTCTGCCTCTCTCTCTCCCTATGTCTGTCATGAATAAATAAATAAAATCTTTTTTAAAAAGCCTTCTGTATCTTAATCAGTTCAGGCCGCTATAGCAAAATACCAAAAACTCAGGTGCATTAAGTAACAGACATTTATTTCTCTCAGTTCTGCATGCTGGAAATCCAAGATCAAGGTAAGGGCAGAGTCAGCTCCTGATGACAGCTTGCTTTCTGCCTTCACACTGTGTCCTCCCATAGTGTAGAGAGACAGAGAGAGAAACAGCTCTAGTCCTAGTCTCTTTTCCTTTTCTTCTAAGGACACTAATTCCATCATGGAGGCTCTACCCTCATCTAAAACCTAACTACCTCTCAAAGGCCCACCTGCGCATATTATTATGTTCTGGGTAGGGCTTCAACATGTGAATTTGGGTGGGTGTTGGAGTGCATAAACATATAGTCCATACTGCCCTGTCATACTAGCAAGGAACTAGAGACCAGAGAAGAAAAGCAATGCACCCAAGGTCACACAGGAAAGAAAAAAAAAAAAAAAAGGCCACACTGTAAACAAAACACTCTTAAAGCTTTGCAGAGTCTGTGCACTTTCTGAGCCAAACATGCCTCTCTATCAGAAGCACTATGTTTACTCTGGGCTGATCATAGTCCCAGGGAGCACTGGGGCCACATGCCCCTTCATGCTGTTTGGAGTCATAATCAAATCGGTTGCAGACTTGGTGTTTGTTTTAACTGCATGCCCTCATGTGACTGTAATTTCTGTTTGACCAGGCACAGAGAAAGGACACAGGACTGGAAAACAGCCGACCTGGCATCCTGTTTGTCACTTGCTTCACGTGCAACCATGGACTAGTCACTTAAACACTTGGGGCCCCAGTCTCCTACTGTGTGAAACACAGGGACTGGGATAGACAACACTTTCCCTAGAGCCCAAATTGTTCATATTGAGTAAGACTGATTAACATAGAAATCATTAATGAACCCAAAGACAACACACCAGTTGCTTAGCTATCCTTGTTTAGTTACAACCCATCTCACCAAATCAAGAATCAGGAATGTTTTATTTCAATTTGTGAGACATAAAATATCTGTAACTAGAATTCAGGCATTTACTCTACAAAAAAGTATTAATTTTTATTGAGATTTGTCCTTCATGCTGAGATGCAACTGTGAATAAAACAGGAGTGACTACACAATGCAAGGCAGTATGAGAAATGCTACACACAAGAGGCATTTGACAGTAGTTACACCAAGTGGCTCCAGAGATGGACAACCTGTGTTCAAAATCTGACTACCCCTAATTAACCATACAGCCATAGACAAGTTATTTAACTTACCTAAGGCAGAGTCCTCCTCTGTACAATAGAGATAAAAATGGTATCAGTCTCAGGGTTGTTGAGGAAGAACGACCAAGTTAATTCTTGTAAAATCCTTCAAGTTGCATCTGCCTAGATGAATCCTGTGAACATCAGCTATGATGATGATGATGGAGATGCACCAGAAGATGAAGGAGAGAAAGAAAAAGATACCTAGCTGACCCAGGCCAGGGGTGAGGAGGTTGTAAGTAGTGAAGGATCCCCAAGGGAAGCAACATCAAAACTGAAGCCTAAAGGATGAGCAGGAATCAGATTAATCAGGGTGGGGATTAAAAAAAAAGTCTTCTGTGCAGTGGGAATGGGGTGTGCAAAGGCCCTGAGACAGGAAAAATGGGAGTTTTGTTTTTGGGGAAACAAGAAGAGCGCTGACAGGTAAGGATTGGGTGATGAGGCCAAATCTGATAATGAAAGCTTTATAGTCACCCTCTCTCACTCCCATTCTGGAACTAGAGATGTATAACCCATCACACAATTTATCTATTTAGCCATGTGAAAAGCTCTAGGGGAATTCCATCCCTGCCTTCAGAGCCACGCCAGCAGTGGGGGTTGGGACTTGATTGGAATTTGGTCAGGCAGGACATTTGCCAGAAGCTACCAGGAACAGAAGAGCCTAGGGTGAGTGCTGGCTACATGTAGTGAGGCTCGGCCTGGGAAGCCAAGCCCACTGAAAAATTCAAAAGAGCTAGAGGTGTTGGAGCTGAAATCAAAGACAAGAAGGCCAGAGAGGCAGTCAACTAGAAGTTGGAAGAAAGGAGAGAGATAGATTAGGGATGGAGAAGCAATAGGATTCAAGACAAATAGCCAAAGATAGCCCAAACTCCAGCAGCCTGTTTGCATGAGTCTGCTCACAAGGCATGCGGGGGACCAGCCTGGTTTGACTGCCAAGACTCTGGATGGATACCAGGCACCCTTATGCACTAATAGGCTGAGAAACGTGTAGTTAAGGTGAGGTGAGCAGAGGGAAGATCTCTGTTTAGACTCATGAATTTGCTCAAACACTACCCTCCCTCGCCCGGGGTTAAGGTGAGGGACATTCCATGGGATCATTTCCTCCATCATCCAGTGTACATCCTCCTAGGTACATCCTCCAGTGTACCTAGGAGGGAGGTTATTAGGAGAAACCCAGCTTCCAACAGCCTCTGCTCTAAAGAAAGAAGGTCTACAATGACCAATGACTATGCTTCCATCTCATTTACATGTAAGTAGAATAAGAAAAGAGCTATCAGACTATATTTTATGAAGGTTACATGAATTTATGCAGGTGAAGTACTTAAAACAGTGCTTTAAACAGAGTAAGTACTCTGTCTTATTAGTTAATTTGGTTTCACTTTACTCATTCATTCAAGAAAACATATCAAAGCCTACATTCTAGGCTCTGTAGTGGCTGCTCAGAATATAACGAAGAATAGGGTGTGGTCCCTGAGCTCAAAGAGCTTACAATCTAATGAGTCAGGCAGACAAGTGAGTGGATGAATAAAGGACAGGGTTATAGTGCCTGTGAGAGAGAGCAGCCAACAATGAGAGAGAGCCCTGATGAGACTGAGGACAGTAAATGCAGAATGATATGCCCAGTTGCTCACACTTCTAAACATGGACCAAGAAGGGCAGAGCAGTAAGCTATAACAAAAATAAGATCTGTGAAAATGGTGACAACGTCCTGAAAAGGTGCAGGGCTGACATACTGCCAACTCATTGGCTGCTTAGTCAAGAAGACACAACTGTCCATTATTAAGGAGAAAAGGGTGCTGAGGCACAGCACTTTTGTGACTCGAAATAAATATTGTATTTCAAAGACTTATCAACAAGTTGTGACCAAGTCTCCTTTCCTTCCTGATATTCAGGCTTCTGGGTTTTTATTGTCCCAAATTGATTTATAGATGCAATAAAAAAAAAAAATATGAGAAGCAATGGATTTGTCCTATGTAAAAAGGAAGGCACCAGTGAGTTTCAAATACATTCAGGGCTTTTATTTCTACTTGAAGTTCCATGTTTTGAAAATTAAATATATTAAGGATTAGGCCAACTATAATTCTTAGTAGCTCCAACATCAAAACATTTAAAGCAAGAAAAAAAGGTCTTTGCCTATAAAGTAAAATGAGAATGGAAGCAATTACCAGAATAATTCAAGACTCCTTAGTATCCTTTTTATTTTCATTTTCTGCCAGTTTTTGGTAACTGTGACAATTTGATCCAAATTTCATCTTTAGAGATCCACTTTCCATCTGCTTCCAAGAAGACATTTGAGTATAAATGTATATATTTTCTTCTGACTAGAACACACCCAAGTAGTAATAGGTCAAACTATTTTTTTTTTATAAATCTGATTTTGAAACTATACATGCTGTTGGTGGGAAAATTTGCAAGTGTAGAAAAACTTAAAGAAAAAAATATAACATAAAAATCCAATTCCTTGTGGCAACTACCAGTAACTTTGGAGAATTTCCTTCCTGATGCCTTGTTTTGATGAATATATTTTGTCTATTGTTTGTTTGAAATAGGTAAGACTGTGCTGTTTATGCACATTTGTGTCCAATCTTTTTACTTACTGTAATGCTATAAGCATTTTTGAGGATGTTATTACACATGGTCCTCACATGTCTGATGACTGCACTGCATCATTTTCTCAGAAAGCCAATTCAACTTTTTTTTTCCCCTGAACCAAGCAGAAATGGAAAAGATAAGAAAACATGCTTTTTAAGTTTTACTCAGAAGGACTGGACTCTGGGATAAGGATCCTTTCAAATCTTAACAATCTTGACTTCTCTCCAGCCATAGGAAGGCCTAGGCCTAAAAAAGCAGGAGGACCAGTCCAGGCAGCAGTCACATGGGAGGACACACAGTAGTTTAAAACACAAAGCAAACTCTCAGGTCAACAGTTCCTGGGAGCCAGCTGATGTCAGATCCTCTGAGAACACCTCTGCTTCATCCTTGTCCGGACTGACAGGTTATACTGGTGTTTCCTCTAATGTCAGGCAGCACCCCCAACCTCACCACCCCCACTGCACTGAGAATCAAGAGGACCCTACTTCTAAAATCCAGCAAAGGCTCTCTATTGACCAATAATAGAATTGGCAAACATTTTCTCTAAAAGACCAGAGAGTAAATATTTTAGACTTTGCAGGCCACCTACAGTCCTTATCACATACTCTTTTTTGTTTTTTTTTTTTGGTTTTGTTTTTTTTTAATGACCATTTAAAAGGTGGGGGGCGTGGGGGGGGGGACAAAAGCTTTTTAGCTCAAGCTATATTAAAAAGCTCACAGGCCAGAGTGTAAACTCCTGGACAGGAACTTCTTTCTTTAAAAAAAATAAATAAATAAAGTTCATAGAAATCCTGAGAATTATCCTAAAATTTCTAAGAAATGTAACACAAGCCTAGTCCAATCTTAATCGATGGCCTGGGAAATAATCAGCACCGGGAGTTAAACCTCTGTAACCATGCCTCCAGTTCCCACAGGAGTGATAGAGAGTACCCAAGAATTCTAAGGCCACAGACATCAAAATGTCCTTTATATCTTTGGAAACTCACAACTCTTATAAGGATTTAGAAGATGCTTTTTCCAGAATCAGAAAATGCTAACTATTGCATCCCACAAATGGTTTGTAATACTCATGAACTACCAGAAAATAAATCTGAAAATATCTGTAGTTCCATCTACTGTCATCTTTATTTAACAACACAAATGATGATTCTGGATACATTCTCTTGACTTGGAGAACTTTCAAGTTGAGTTGAATTAGAATTTTATACAAACAGTTAATGAGGATAAGAGACTAAGTATATAAACAGACAATGGCCAGACCATACCTAAAAATAGAACTCTGACCCCAAACCTGCAGTGGCTAGCTCAGGAAACCAAGTCCTTATCTATGGTAACCAGCCCAGGAGACCAATCTGCTATGTCACCCTCACAGGACGTAAGATTGCTATCTCTAGTAACACTCCAGGAAGTTAAACCATAACCACTGTAACAATCAACACAAAATGTCCAGGATTTGATTAATAACTGACAGTTTACCTAATTTTTGACCCTGTTTCCAACTTAGGGTCAACCAGAAAAAGCTCCAACCAATCATATAGGCTGCTCCACTTCTGGTTATCCCCTCTACAGTCATCCCATGCCAACAATCTCTGGTCAGAACATACCTGAAGCTTTCTCTGCTTTCTACTCTAAAGCTTTCCCACTTCACCTGCCTTTGACTCTGCAAAGACACAAGTGATGGTGGGTGACTCCCTTTCTATAGCAAGATCTGAATTAACAGTCGTTGCTTCTCTTGTTTGATTAGTCTTCACTTATTTCAACAAGGTTATATCCCCTCCCTCTATTTTGCATATTTATATTGTAAAGCTTCACCAACTTAAATGCTCCTAATTCATGATTACAAAGAATTTAAAGATAGAAAATAATGCAGAGGCTCTGTAATTTGAGACATCAAAGTTATAAATATGGAAACTAAACCACAGAGATTTTTGATCCACTGTTCCCTCCATGATATTACACTGCCTGCCTGAAGGTGGAGTCATTTCACAGGAGGCTGGGCCAAAGTGCTTTCTGTGAAATAGAACACAGAACCCAGTGAATTGGTTGAGCAACATTTGTTTTGCTAAGTACTTACTATGTGTCCAGTGCTATAGTGCATATTAAGAGTCATATACAGTATGATAAAGAAATTTGAAAATTAATTGAAGAGACTCATACACAAAGAATTAGGAAATTACATAAGATGCACAAAGAATGAGGAAATTATGTACAATGCCATTTCCAACGTGTATTCCAAAGAATTTTAAAATTCCAAAAGAGGGATCCCTGGGTGGCGCAGCGGTTTGGCGCCTGCCTTTGGCCCAGGGCGCGATCCTGGAGACCCGGGATCGAATCCCACATCAGGCTCCCGGCGCATGGAGCCTGCTTCTCCCTCTGCCTGTGTCTCTGCCTCTCTCTCTTTCTCTCTGTATGACTATCATAAATAAATAAAAAAAATAAAAATAAAAATAAATAAAAATAAAATAAAATTCCAAAAGAATGTTAAATTCCACCTGGGTGGCTCAGCCAGTTGTCTGCCTTTGGCTCAGGTCATGATCCCAGGGTCCTGGGATTGAGTCCCACATTGGGCCTCCTGCTCCTCAGGAAGCCTTCTTCTCCCTCTGACTCTGCCTCCCTCTGTTTCTCTCTCTGTCTTTTACGAATAAATAAATAAAATCTTTCAAAAAAAAAAAAAAAAGAATGTTAATAGCTACTAGGTGAAAAAAGGAACTTATATATCAAGAGCATTCACAAATTATAATTCCAGAAAGTTATTTTGTGGGTCTCAACAACCTGATTCTAAAATTTATATGGAGAGGGAAAAGACTCAGAAGAGTTGATACAGTATTGAAGTAGAAAAACAAAGTTGGAGGATGATAGTACCCAATTTCAGGAGTTAATATAAAACTATAGTAATCAAGACAGCATGATATTGGTGAAAGAATAGACAAATAGATCAATGGGACAGAACTAAGAGCCCAGAAATAGACCCCCATAAATATAGTCAACAGATCTTTGACAAAAGAGTAAATTCAACACAATAGAGCAGAGATAGTTTTCAACGATGGTGCTTGAACAGGAGATCCACATGCAAAAATAAATATAAACACAGATCCTACACATTTTACAAAAAATTAACTCAAAGTAGATCATTGACCTAAATGTACAATACAAAGCTATAAAATTCCTAGAAGATAACACAGGAGAAAATCTAGATGACCTTGGGTGTCATGATGCCTTTCTAGATACAACACCAAAGGCACAATCCATGAAAAAAATCATTGATAAGCTGGACCTCATTATAATTGAAAAATTCTGCTGTGGGAAAAACAATGTCAAGAGAATAAAAAACAAGCCACAGATTGGAGAAAATACTTGGAAAAGACATATCTAATAAAGGACCATTATTCAAAATATACCAAGAACTCTTAAAACTCAACAATTAAAAAAAAGAAAAACTGAAAAGGGCCAAAGACCTTAGACACCTCATTAAAAAAGATATACAGATGGCAAATAAGCATATGAAAAAATAATTCACATCATATGTAAACAGGGAAATGAAAATTAAAACAACAGTGAGATATTAAAATAGCCAAAATCCAAAACACTGACAACACCAAATGCTGGTGAAGATGTAGAGCAATAGGAACCTCAATTCATTGCTGATGGAAATTCAAGATGGAACAGTCACTTTGGAAGAGAATTGGGGCAATTTCTTACAAAACTAAAAATTCTTACCATACAATCCAGCAATGACACTTTGGTATATACCCAAAGGAACTGAAAGTTTACATCCACACAGAAACTTGCACACAGATATTTATAGAAGCTTTATTTATAATTACCAAGATGTGGAAGCAACCAAGATGGCCTTCAGTAGGTAAATAAATTATGATCCATCCAGACTGGAATGTTATTCAGCACTAAAAAGAAATGTTATTAAGACATGAAAAAACATGGAGGAAACTCAAATGAATATTACTAAGGGAAGGAAGCCAATTTGAACACCCTACATACTGTCTAATTAGACTATATGACATTCTGAAAAAGGCAAAGTAAGGATACAATAAAAAAGTCAGTGGTTTCCAGTGATTATGAGGGGTGGGTAAGAGAGAGGAATAGGCGGAGCACAGAGGATTTTTAGGATAGTGAAAATACTCTTGTAGAATACTATAATAGATAGTATAATAGATACATGTCATTATACATTTATCCCAAACCTAAAGAATATACAACACCAAGAGTGAACCCGAAGGTAAACTAGGGACTTTGGGTGTTTATGATGTGTTCATGTAGATCCACCAATCATAGCAAATTCACTACCCTGATGGAGGAGTAGATAATGGGAGGGGGCTATGCATGTGTGGGAGCAAGGGGTATATAAGAAATTTCTGTGCCTCCCTCTTAAGTTTGCTATGAACCTAAAACTGCTCTAAAAAAGAAAAATAAATTTTAAAAATTTTAGTTATTTTTCAAAAAAGGATTCAGAAGATGCTGTGTGAAACCAAGTTTAACAAAATTTTTATTATAAAACTCAGTGTTTAATTTTCAAAAAGGAATAAATTTTATTTATTTTTTTAATAATAAATTTATTTTTTATTGGTGTTCAATTTGCCAACATACAGAATAATACCCAATGCTCATCCCGTCAAGTGCCCCCCTCAGTGCCCGCCACCCAGTCACCCCCACCCCCCACCCTCCTCCCCTTCCACCACCCCTAGTTCATTTCCCAGAGTTAGGAGTCTTCCATGTTCTGTCTCCCTTTCTGATATTTCCTACCCATTTCTTCTCCCTTCCCTCTATTCCCTTTCACTATTATTTATATTCCCCAAATGAATGAGACCATATAATGTTTGTCCTTCTCCGATTGACTTATTTCACTCAGCATAATACCCTCCAGAGGAACAAATTTTAAATGTATTTCCCAAACACAACTGATCCTAGAACTCGTTCTGAGCAGAGCGTCTTGACTCCAAGATACAGGGAACAAACATATTTTGGGAGATTGTCTAATAAGACATTTGTGACATCTTACAAATTGAAGTCTTACTGAAAGGGAAGTAATTTATACAAAGGAAAATGCCCTATTACCACTCCCTTGGTAACATCTAAGAGTTTAGTAAGGGATTACCACATTCCAGGCATTGTGCTAAGTTATTTACATACAGTATCTCATTTAATGGCTACAATATCCCCATGAGTTGGCTACTATTATTATGTTTCAGGGATGAAAAGGGGGAAACTCAGAAATTAAATAACTTGCCCATGGGTTGCCTTCCCCAGGAAGACATGAATCATTACCATGTCTTCCTCCCTGCACTAGCTTCAAGGGTGCCGTTCCCCTTTCTTGCTGTGACCCAGGGAAGAGCAGAGGGCCCATTCCTCTCTGCATGTACATTTGAGGCAGGACTCAAATATTCCTCCTAAAAGACTTTACCAAAGGAAAGCTAGCATTAGCAAGATACAGCTCCTAAGTACTCTGGCTTAATTAAAAACAGCTAGGAATATGGTTTTGGGGCCAGAGTTACAGGATTCAAATCCCAGTACATTTACTTACTAGATGTATGAGCTTGGGAAATTCATTGAATTCCTCTAAGCCTCAATGTTCTCATCTATAAAATAAAGACAACCATAGCACTACTGGTCTTTTGGAGTTGCTGTGAAAGTTGATGAGTTCACTCATTGACCAGAGTGCCTGGGCATACAGTGTGCATTCAATGAGTGTCAGCCACCATCACTATGAGCATCTCTCTACCCTGGGTGACAGAGCCTGTCTTTAACTTCCAGTATTTGAGAGTGACCTCATAGGTACCTGGACGCCTCGAGTGCAGAGCAAACCCATTGTCCATGCAAGCCATCCACTTCTTTTTTAGCTCCTGACCTAAGGAGCCAACCCAGGTGGTTGACATTGGGAATGTCAAAATAGTCCCTACCATTAAGGTATGTTTAACCTTGAGCATATAGCCCACATGTATCAAGATGTTTCATTACTGGCCACACTAAGAGAAGAAATACACACAATCAATTTAAGGTAGGGAAGTGGTTGGCTTCTTCTTTAAGCTAATAAAAAATCAGTTTTATTCATTAAGGTAAGTAGAACTAGCAGTTACTGGCAGTTTTTTTTTTTTTTTTTTAAGTGTACCATATAATAAGGTACTGCCATTTCTCTTTGGAATGCAAAGATTTTAATCTGCTACCTGGTAGTTATAAGAGGGCAAATAGAGAACTTTCATCAGGAGCTATTATTACTAGCATGTTACTAGTATCTTTCTGGCATGCTCTAGGCATGAAAGTTCTGTTTCTGGTTCTTTTATACCAGAACTGAAAGAAAAGTGAATCAAAAGGATGTTTCACCTCAGTCACACCCGTGGAGTAAACCTACTGGCCCGTTGGATTTGTTTTTTGTTTTTTTGTTTTTTTAAAGATTCTATTTATTTATTAATTTATTCATTCATTTATTCATTTGAGAGAGATAGAGTAGAGTGGGGGGAAGAGCAAAGTGGAAGGACAAGCAAATTCCATGATGAGTGAGGATACAACACGGGGCTCAATCCCAGACCCAAAGATCATGACCTTAGCCTAAACCAAGAGTTGGATGCTTACCCAACTGAACCACTCACACACTTCCCCACACACATTTGCCAGTTTTGAGAGATGTCCTATTATATATTCAAAAAAAACCTAAGATTTTCAAGCTATTATTGAGGTCCTAGAATTCTAGTTCAGTTTAGTTCTCTTAGGAGATTTTCAAAGTAGGTTAGTATCTCACATTATTGAACTAAGTTCAGTCCTGTGGTGGCAGTGTGTTTGTGGAAGGCCAAAACACTAGTCAAATAATTTTCACCATATTAGTGATTGCTAACATTTCTTTGTGCTTAGTATTTGCTAGGCAAGTTATTCATTCACACAGCAAGTATTTATTGATTAGCAATTATGTGCTAGACAACAAATCAGAATAAATGTTCAGTTCTCATGGAGCTTACATTCCAGTTAGGGAGATGGACAATAAACGAAAAAATTAATTGCAAGTTTTAGGATGATAAAGGTTAGAGAAGAATAAGTCATGGGAGGGGATAATGAGTGATGAGTGCAGGGGTGAAACAGGGTACAATTTGAAATAGTGATTAGGAAAGTCCCCACTGAGAAGTGGACACTTGAGCAAAAATTTGATAGAGACAATAAGGATTTTTTTTTTTGTAAAATTTTATTTATTTATTTATTTGAGAGAGAGAGCAGGAGCAGGGGGAGGGGCAGAGGGACAAGCAGACTCCTTGCTAAGCACAGAGCCCACATGGGGCTTAATCCTAGGACCCTGAGATCATGACCTGAGCAGAAGTCAGACACTTAACCTAATGAGCCACCCAAGTGCCCCAGGATATTTATCTTATAGCCATTATCACATTTAATCCCTTCTACTGGATATCATGATTATCCCCATAACATAGAGGAGGGAAATAAAGCAGAGAGCTTAAACATCTTACTCAAGGTCATAGATCTTGAAGCAGCTGTCAAAGTCAACATTTGAACCCTGGCAACTTTGGACTATTTTAGGGCCAGAACTCTTACTCTCTCCTATGCAAAAGTACTTCCTAAAGATTAGAAGGCCTTGTGTTTATGCCATTGTTTCTTGGGTCCAAACAGACCCTTCTATATTCTCCATTTGGGGATATGAGGGCTGGGACTCTGCAAACCATGATTCCCCTTTGCCAAATGATTTGTGGGTCTGCCACACGGGAAATCTCAAGAGAAGCTAGGAGCCACAGAAGAAAGCAAGAACCACTGTCTACTTCCCACCAGCAACAACATGTCTCCACAGCAGCAACCATCCTTGGTTAGTCTCCAACTTTATTCCATAGATCCAGAACCAATGGTGTGCAGGAAACTGACTCTCCAGAAGAAAAGAAAAGAAAAAAGTCTTGTTTTGCAGTAGCATTTACCCATTGCTGTGGCATAAATATACCTATCATGGGTACCTTAAACTGAACAGCTATCTCAAAAAATCCCAGGAAATTTAACAGTTCTTTTAAGCCCCTACTAGCCAGCTCCAGCACACTCTGGCTGCACACACTGGGCTCTTCATAACCTCTTAGAAATCCCAAAAGCCCCCAGGCAACACCTTTCTTCAGTGTGAGTCCCAGATCCTCAGAAACATGATTTGCTTATTTGTTTGTTTATTGAGAGAGAGAGAGAGAGAGAGAGAATGTGTCAGGGGAAGGGCAGAGGGAAAGGGAAAGGGAGTCATAAGCAGGTTCTGTATTGAGTGAGCTCAGTGAGATTGAGTTCCTGAGACCATGACCTGAGCTGAAATCAAGATTTGGACACTTAACTGAGACACTCAGAAAGAAACATCTTTAAGGTTCTAATTCTGGTTATCCCAAATTCCACCCTTGCTCCCTAGCCCTCGGGTGGTTGCTGCTTCCCACGCTTGCCAGCTCTGCTACCTCAGTGCTTCCACTTTGTTTTGTTAGCCCTCCAATACCTGCTTTAACCAGTCTTCCTCAGTGGATGCTTTGCTGTTAAACTAATTAATGTGATTTCTGTTTTCCTGACTGGAACCTGTTGGATACTCCATCAATTTAATCCTTTCAGAATTTGTCACAAGTACCCCCAATCCAATTGTGCCCTTTTGCCTTGCTGCCTTTAACCTCTTTGGTCTTTCTGCTTAAAGTCTCATCTCCTGGCTCCTCTGCCCCATCAACTCCTCATTCCTCAACAGCAGTACATCTGCTGTGCTGTTAACTTTCTTCCCTACATTGTGAGCACCTTGAAACCAGGGACTCTGTTTTCTTGTCTTTGCTGTGTCCCTAAATTTCCAAAGTGCTGAGTACAGTTCCTAAACTATCGATATCACTGTATGAAAGAAATGGAGAAACAGAACCAATAGGATATAGGAGATTTATATACCATAAGGAACTGGCTTTCACAATAATGGAGGCTGGCAAGTCCCAAGATCTGTAGAGTGAGTCAGTGGGCTAATGCTGTAGTTCTAGTCTGAAGGCCCCCCAGGCCAAGAGCCAGGGAGAGCCAGTGTTTCAGTCCATGCCTACAGGCAGGAAAAATTATCTTTTATTTAAGGAGGGTCAGGCTTTTTCTTCTACTCAGATCTTCAACTCATTGGATGAGACTTTCCCACATTGGAGAGGGCAACCTGCTTTATTCAAGCCAATAAGTTAAAGGGAAAACTCATCCAAAAACACCCTCACAGAACATCAAGAACAGTGTTTGATCAAACATCCAGGTCCAGTCAAGATGACACACAAAATTAACCATCCCAATCATAAAAGCTCACTGTACAGTGATGAAAAGTGGAGGTATGGTATAAAATAGTATAGTATGGTCTGACCACAGACCCCCGCATGCACACCTGACTCCACCCCTTCCTAGCTTGTGGGACTAAGGCATGTGGCCATACTCTCTGCTCTTTGTCTCCTCATCTGTAAAGTGGGAATGGTCATGCCTGCCCCCTGGCCCTATTAGGAAAATAAAAGAGCTCATGTGTAACATGCCTTTCTAGAACAAATGATTGATGCATGTTTGTTGAATGCATGCCCACCAAGTGGAAAGGAATTGTTATAGACACCCCCCAGGTACTGGCTCATTACACATTATCTTCTCTAGGGCTCCTGGTTGGACATGCAATTATTCTCAACTAGGCTAATCAGCCAGATTTCTGGGACCCTGAGCTGAAGGGAGTTTTTCAGGTTATTCTTCACTGTTTGGAGGACAGGAAATATTGAAGCCCCAAGACTGGAAACACTCCTGCCTGATGGGTGGGGCAGGGAAAAGAACCGGATTCTTTGCTTAGGATGAATTCACTCAAGGACTTAGGAAACCACAGGCCTGAGAAATGGTGCTGTCCAGTTTCTGATCAACATAAGCTAAAAGTTCTGCTAGGATCTCAGAAACAGCCCAACCTGAGTCAAAGGCTCTTGGTCCTGCTTTTGACTGGTAAACGTGCCCAGGTGCCACAGAAGTAAGATCTGAAACTCTCTGTCTACTGTTTTCCACAGTGGGTGGATTCCTGGGCCTCTAGAGCTCTTCTTCTCCAGCAATGCTCACTTCCCAGGGATTCCTGCTCATTCCCATTGGAAGTAGACCCCCAGTGAGTCTCAGCTCAGCCACTGGGCTGCCTGACCTTGTTGGGTTAAGTTGTAAAGTAAAGTTGTAAAGTTGTAAAGTAAAACAACTTTCCAGAGCCTTCATCCTTTCATTTGTAAAAGGATAAGTAATATATGTTTCTCAAAGCCTCATTAGTAACTGGACTTCACTGAGCTCTTACCATTTTCTAGGCACAGCAATATACTAACAGCTTGAGGAGGGGACAGCCTCAGGATCCCTAGGTCCCTTACTCAGATGGGCCATCTTGGAATCCTCAATAACTTTTGAACAAGGGGTGCAATATTTTCAATTAGTATTAGGTCCTATAAATTTTGCAGCCAACCCTATCTCTAAGAAATAATAATTACCCTTACCACCTTTTACAGATGAGCAAATTATAGTACAGAAAGGTTCAGTAACTTGCCCAAGGTCACACAGCTAGTTAGTGGCAGACTAAGGGAGTCTCCTTCTGATCCATAATTTTAACTACTTCTGGATGGTAGGTTAGTGAGATAATTCACTTTAAAAGCCATTAGTTCGTACTTTATAACTCTGATTGGCTTCCATCACCTGCCATCCTCAGGCTAATAGCCCAGAAGCTATTAAGTAATGACCCCATGTCGTAAATGTATATGATTCTTGAATACAGTGCCTGTGTCATGCTATGATTAGAATAAGGGACCTGGCACAACAAAATCACTGCCTTGTAAGTTGGGCTGAGGCAGTCTCTTTAAAGGGCAGCAAAGGGAGGGAATACCTGACATGAATAATCTGGGAAAGAGACAAGAAATGAGAAAGCAAACAGAGCCTAAGATAGTCTCCTGTCTTGGGAGACCCAGATCTCTGGTTCTTGACCACAGAATAATTAAGACCTCTCAGGCCTTTCCCCCTCTATGAGGGCAAGATAGGGGGTGATTCTAGTAAACTGTGAGACGGTTCACTCCAGGAAGCAACAGGACTGAAGAGCCAGGAAAAAAGAGGTGGCCAGGACATAAAAGGGGAGTGGGCTGCTATACCAGCCATGTGGACTGAAAGGCAAGACTCCTAAGGCAGAATTGGGGATGCATCAAAGTTTAAATCTGGAACCCAAGAAAAGACAAGAGTTGTAACAGAAGCAGGAAACCGCATCATGCCTCCCAGTGGTTTGATCCTTCTGTTTTCTTTTTCCCTCCCTCCCTTCCTTCCTTCCTTCCTTCCTTCCTTCCTTCCTTCCTTCTTTCTTCCTTTCTTTCTCTTTGCTTTGCCTCTATATTTGGTATGTTTCAATTGTTTTTTGCTTTAATTCTGTTAAGCAAATCTTTTGAAAGGAATTAGGAAAAAGGGCTTGTGACCATGCACTGTCCAGAGCCAAAAAGAGATGAGAGCAATATATGCCAGTAACTCCACAGTGCTCATTGGTGGTGGCTAAATTAGAAAGTAATGGTCAGAAGGAAGAGGCAGGTCCTTTAGATTAGCTGAGTACCCCCTGGTTCAGTGCCCTTTCATGTGCATACAATAACAGGACATCTAATTAAAACACAGACTCTGACTCAGGGGGGCCTAGGTAGGGCCTGAGACCCTGCATTTTTATCAAGCTCCCAAGTGGTGCAGAGGCTGCTCATCTGCAGACCACACCTAGAGCAGCGAAGTCCCAGAAAAAGGCCACCCAGCCCCTTAGGTTCTGTGCCACTTGTCAGATACAACAGGCTGTGGAAGTATGAAGAGGAGAAAAATGCTAGCCTGCTGTTTCCAGAAAAGAATGCACCCTGTAAAACAAAGCATGAAAGCTCTTGAGGTTATCACTGCCAAGCGAACAAGCAGGAGGAAAGAGAGCTGAATATTTTTGTTGACAGGTTCCATTTCTCTTTCAGGAAGCTTAGCAAGATTGTAGAGTGACCAAAAGCTGATGTCTAGTACCGCTTTTGCCTTGCTGTAGTCTCTCAAATTCCCACCATGAAGAAAATCTATATTTTATTAAGGCAACATTTGCTCAGGAATGTCCAAAGTGGGGGCAGCTGGGTAGCTCCGCAGTTTAGCACCGCCTTCAGCCCAGAGCCTGATCCTGGAGATCCAGGATTGAATCCCACGTCAGGCTCCAGGCATGGAGCCTGCTATTCCCTCTGCCTGTGTCTCTGCACCTCTCTCTCTCTCTCTCTCTCTCTCTCTGTGTGTGTGTGTGTCTCATGAATAGATAAATAAAATCTTTAAAAAAAAAAAAAAAGGAATGTCCAAAGTGTTGATTGCTGCTATGCAAAAATTCAGTGTTCTGTGATCAACATAATTAGGAAAACACTGACTCGACAAGAAAGGTGGAACATGTTACTTTACTGTGAGAATCTTCTTCTCTTTCTCTTTAGGGTTCTCCTTCTCTTCCTTTATTAGGAATTAAATAAATGCTAATTACATCATCCAAAATGCTGGGGGTAGAGAGTTTCCTTATTTGTTTTAGCAGAGATTTGTTTGGTTTAAGTATTCAATATTGGTGGCAGGGCAGTGAAATGAGCACTCATAAACTACTGATGTGGACTGCAATAGGTATGAGCCCCTCACAAAATGTTTTGCAATAACGAAGGAAAAACAATAAAAATATTTATAAACTTTTAAGTAATACATTAATTTCTATGATTCTACATTAGGATTTTTTTATTAATAAGCTCAAGTAGAAAAGTTTTCTTCCCACAAACCTGTATGTTGTACCCCAGAAGGCAAAATGGAAAATCCAAAATGTCTTATACTATGGAAATGTTCAAAGTATCTGTGATGGTGCCACCCAAGATAATACTATAAAGTTATTAAAAAGTCTATGAGGAAAAAAAAATTCTATGAGGTAATATATAAGTGTGCTTCTGTTAGTCTGGGGGTATGACTGCAAGCTCTAGATACAGTTTTTCACCCCTCTCTCTGACTCTGACTGTTGCAAATGACAAAGGATCCTCTTCCCCTAGAGCTGTGAGGGCTTTCTCCCCAGCCCTTGAATCCAGGCTGGCCTGGAGACTTGCATTGGCAGTAACTGTACCTAAACCTCTCATGCTCCTGTGTTCTCCCTCTGTCTCTCTGAATCTGTCTCTCTCTCTTTCTCTGTTTCTGTCTCTCTCTCTCTCTCTCTCTCCCCCTCCCTTTTTCTTTCTCTTGGGATCTTGCCACCAGCATGCATCCAAGCCCAGGCTGGCCTCCTTGAGAATGACAAAGTGTAGGGTAGCTGTGAACCCCCAAAGAAGTCACAGTACCCTGCCACAATCACCTGATGGCAGACCCATGAGCAAGCCTAGATGAGACCAGACCTGAAGAACCTTCCAGCTAACCCCTTGACTCATTAGCAATCATAAATGGCTCTTATTTTAACCTGCTGAGTTTTGGGGTAGCAATAGATAACTACTAGATTTATAATGTAATATTAAAGGGAAAACAGCCACAGGATATAAAACAATTGTGACAAAAAAAATGAAAATGGTACACATGAAAATTTTAATGAATGATTTTTTTAGGGGAGCAAATCCATTGAAATATTGATATATTTTTCTTTATCGTTCTACCTTTCTGTATTGCTAAGTTTTCTCTGATAAGTATATACCACTGTCATGTTGGCATATTATACACGTGGTTCACTTAAAACTAATAACTCAGAATTCCTGTATATAGTTGGCATCTTCCAGGTATTCTAGAATCAAGACCAGTCCAAGGGAAAGTATAAGTGTTTTGAAAATCATAAAATATCTTAGAACCTATAAGGTGTTATGGTTTTTTATCATGTTACATACTTTCATATTTGCCAAGTGCTCTAAGATGATGCAGCTCCTTCTGTTCTAAAATTGGTGGGGTTTTTATGTTCTTTAAATTTAAGGTAAGAATGTGAATATTGACCCTAAAGAGCTAAAAAAGTAACAACCTGAAAATCTGAGCCCACTTCCTTATCACTAAACAATACATAATAGCAATAATGAACACGTTTCCTCCCTGTAGTACATAGCAACATCTCATGCTCAATAAAGTTGGGCTTTCATCTCCAATGGTAGCTTTGGAAACACAGCAAGTATGGAGCAATCCTTGAACTGTTTACAGAGACAGTAAAATGAGGAACACATCCTCTCAGGATAAAAGCTGTTTTATGATATATAAAGAAAGTCCCTCTTTGAAAGTACAGCTAAAATGGAGATGGAGACTTTGTAGTTCTACAGCAACTTTCATCCAAGCATCTGAAAGCATTTTATTGACATACACCTTTAATCTATACAACCTCCCAAGGGTAAGTAGCAAGTTTCACCATTCCTATTTCACAGGTGGAGGAACCAAGGCAGAAAGATGGCCAGAAAAGTGTATTAGTTAAATGTCTTTGGTTGCAAGCAACAGAAAGCAATTGGCCAATATAATGGGGAGGAAATGTGTGTGATGTGTACGACGTGTAGATCTGTATACATATAGCTATGATATGGGTAAACAAACAACAATGAAGAAAGGAAGCTCCAGGGCCTTAAAGCTCCAGGAACTATAGGAAAGTCTCTTCAGAGTGCTGGAGTCTAGATGAAGAGGTTCAGACATATCTTATCACAATGTCACTCCATTTAAAATTAAATTCTAGAGAGGGTGGCCTGGCCATTCTAGTTTGGATCACAGGCCAACTCTATGAGTGTCACATAACATGGCTGCGAAGTAATTCCCAAAAGAAAAATCAAAAGAAAGAAAATGGATGTGGGACAGGCAAAAAAAACCACAAACAAACAAACAAACAAAAAACTACCCATGTATCCATTATAGGGTAGACGGAAAGATAAGGAACATTCTTTTATTTTTGGAATAATAAACTTATTTTTTATTGGTGTTCAATTTGCCAATATACAGAATAACACCCAGTGCTCATCCCGTCGAGTGCCCCCCTCAGTGCCCGCCACCCAGTCACCCCCACCCCCCGCCCTCCTCCCCTTCCACCACCCCTAGTTCGTTTCCCAGAGTTAGGAGTCTTCCATGTTCTGTCTCCCTTTCTGATATTTCCTACCCATTTCTTCTCCCTTCCCCTCTATTCCCTTTCACTATTATTTATATTCCCCAAATGAATGAGACCATATAATGTTTGTCCTTCTCCGATTGACTTATTTCACTCAGCATAATACCCTCCAGTTGATAAGGAACATTCTTATAGATCTCTGCTGCACATCACTCTGCCCTTCCTGGAATCACCTAGAAGCTTCCAGGAGCCAGGCAGAAGGGGCATCCTTGAGCCCAGCCTATGGGCTACTGCAGAGTTATGTTCAATGAGAGGACACTGAATGGCTGAATGAACACATGAACCATTTCATGTCTGTGCTGTCCTTGACCAAATATTGAGTAGCAATATCTGTCTTCCATTTCTCTCCCACCGGTTTCCACACATTCCGACACCTCACAGCATTTTCTGTGTTTCCAGGCTCTTTTGCAGTGGACAGTGAGTGTTTTCCAGCCCAACAAATTCCCCACCCCCTTGAGTTGTCTATTCTCAGAAATGTGTTCAGAGCTAGTTTCAGTGTTGCCCATCCAGAATGAGTTACATCTTCAAGCCTGAGGCCTCTTCCACCTCAATTTTCTTACTTGTCAAAAGAAAATAAATAATAGTTCTACATCATAGGCTTGTTAAGAGGATTAACAGAGTATTTTTAAAATGCTTAGATAGTCCTGGCGCAGAGTAGGCACTGTATGTTAGCTGCCATCATCACTATCATCATTTTACCGTTACTCTTGTTATGGAACACTGCATATATAATATCAAGAACGTCCCATTATTGCAGGTTACCTTCAATGTACCTAGTGTTACCCTTATTGTTCTTGTTTAAAGAAAGTAAAGAAGCAAAGCTCAGAGAGTCTAAGTTATCAGCCCAAGGCCTATCACTACTAGGTAGCCATATTCTACTGCTTGCCTCTATAACCTGTCTTCTTTCCCCTACATCATGTGGCTTCCCAAAAGAGAAGGCAAACAGCTTATTCAAAAACTGTGAGCTTGTAATGGTAGAACTCCAGGCACGTAGAAAGAAATCCCCTTCTGGCAACCCATAGGGCAGCTTGAATAGGAAACTTTTCCCTGGCTCTATGGAAGATCCATTTATGGTAGAGCCAACCAATAGCTTCCAGTAAATTTTGAGCTCCTTGACAGTGGAGAGGTGCTCTCCCAGCACAAAGCATAGCTCCTGCCCCCTGGTAAGGATTAACACTCTATAGGAGAAATACATGTGATGTTCTCTGGAATGTTTATATGATTTGGATATTTTGGAGAGTCATTTTTTCTTCTCCCTTTCTGCCATTTCTTACTTTCTCTTCCTCTCCTTAGTGAAGGGCCCATATTAATTTGACTTATAAAGGTATATGTCAACCTTTCCTACTCCTCGGTCTCCCTAATCTGGTCTTTTCTCTGAGCCCAGCCTCTCATTCAGACAGTCGCTTACACGTTCCATGAGCTGTACACTCAACATGTCTAAAACCACATTTGTCATCTCCACCCACTTCCACTCCTCCCAAATATGTCCCTTCTTCTATAATTCCTGGTCTTTCCAGAATGTATCATCAACCAGACAAGAAACCCCAGCGTCATCTCCTTCCTCTCTCTCATGCTTCCTCCCCCGATTCATACTTTAAGGCCTGGCAGTTCTGTCTCTATAAGGATTTTTATATCATCTCTCTAATCTCTATTTCTGCCACTTAATATCCCTTCTAACATGGGCAAGTGCAACAGTCTTTGTGTGTGTGTGTGTGTGTGTGTGTGTGTGTCCTTTAAATCAATTTTCTGCTGATCCAAAGAGATGCTTTGAAGTAGAGATGGACTCGCCATTCACCAAACTGGTTTCCCCTTCCTCCAGGGCGACATCTTGGCAACACCTGCTGGCTGCCTTGTTGTGAACTGCTGAAATGTGACTGAGTTGATTGGGTTCTGGAGAGTGAAATGTGGATGGGAGTGACTCCTGGCCTAATCCTTAAAATCTTTCTGCACAAGGCTTCTGGGTTCCCTTCTTTAGTCTCCTGGGAATGATGTCAATGGCCAGAACACTTTGGAAGGCTTGTGTTAAAAAGAGCAGATTCAATGTCAATCTGAGACTCTTAGAAGACCCCTTACTGCCACCAATTGGTTTACACACCACTGAGAAATAATCTTGTATTGCATTAAACTACTGAGGTTTCAGGATTTATCTATAATAGAACCTAGCATTGTATTAATTAATCTATCTTTCTAAAGCTGAAATTTGACCTGTTTAAAACCCTCTGGTTTCTGCTCATCATCCTTGGGATCTAGTACAGGGTTATCTGGCTCTGGACCTGTAAACTTTCTAGTCTCATCTTCCACCATTAAGATCACACATTTCAGGCAGCCTGGGTGACTTAGTGGTTTAGTGCCGCCTTCAGTCCAGGGCATGATCCCAGAGACCCAGGATCGAGTCCCACATCAAGACCCCTGCATGGAGCCTGCTTCCCCCTCTGCCTGTGTCTCTGCCTCTCTCTCTGTCTGTGTGTCTCTATGAATAAATAAATAAAATATTTTTAAAAATCACACATTTTGTTTTCCAGCAATATCAAACTACATATAAATCCCCCATACTCAGGATAGTTCACTCACATTTCCATCTCTCTATGACTGTCACCCTGGTTCTTGGAATACCCTTCCTATTTTTTTTTTTTTTAATCACAAACTTAGTTCATTTTTACCTCCAGGGATCAGTTCAAATAACATATATTCTAGAACACCTTCCCTGCTTCTCTAGTCTAGGATGAGTCCTCCTCCCTTCAGTGCCTCTCTCTTCCTCAATTTATACCAAGTTATATTGAAATCCCTGATTGTGTGGCCATCTGGTCTAGCCCATAGACTGCAAGTGAACACCAAAAAAAGGGGTCACGGCCTATCCTCTATGATATTTCCAGCCCCAAACCTAGAGCCAGTGTTTTATACATGCCTACTGGACTGGACCATTCCAGCTGATTCATTTCCAAGGCTAGTGGTTTGCTTTCTTTGTTCATAAGGATTCTTTGCAATGCAAAAGTACCCCAAAAAGCCCTGTTCAAAGAAATCCAATCTTGGTCATCTCCCTTTCACCTCTAATCTTTCCCTTTCATTTGGATAATATAAGAAACCCAGAGTTTACTAGACCCCAAAAAATGGTGGGCAGAGAGCAGGCTGGTAAGGAGACCACAGCTTCATTTCCAATCTCTAGTGTTGCTGTATGTAAGTCTTTGCTCAGATGTCATGGACCAACCAGAATGTGGTGGTTGTGCTAACAGCCACTATCCTCTGCACCAGCCCAATCATAGGGAATATTGCCAGGGATCCTAAGGCCACTGCCCTTAGCACTTAGGCCTCACAGGCCACCATGTAGGCCATCATCTGCCTTTCAGTTAAAGCAACTCACCAAACGTTCCCACAACCATGCCCTTGACCCAGTCCGAGAAGACCCAACCATTTACTGGTCTTCAAACCTTGAAGAAACCCTTCTCCACTTTAGATTATACTTCAATAGGTCTGTACCTTCAATTAAATTAAATTTCATGAGATTTAGCTGCAAAGGGGCTTTCCCACTTTTTTTTCCAGCCCTGAAGCCCAAAAAAGCTATTTATTGCCTTCATTAAGGGTAAAGAAAATCCAGATCTTTAATAACACAGAAAGAGACATCTTTTCTTCACTTCTAATGAATCTATAGTGGCATAAAAAGAGACCTATATAAGTTTCTCCATCACCCAGCTATGTCACCCATCATTTCTAACACCTACTATGTGGTTTGTGCAAACAAGGTCTTGTCCCTTGAAAAGCTTATTGCAATGTTTAGAAGGTAGATGATTAATTAGAAAAGCAGAGTGAAGCAAAGTGCAGTGAGAGAGCTGGGTTAGCAGAAAGTCCAAGATGTGTAAGGAATGCACAGAGCAGGCACCTGGCTCAATCTGGCAAATCAGAAGAGGCAACAGCAGAGCTGAGCATTAGCAATTAGAAGTGGGTCAGGTGAAATAGGGAGGTAGAGGGGGAAAGAAGATGTGTATATGTGTGTGTGTGTATGCATGTATGCATTTTCCTTTCCATAAACTGTAAAAACATTCTTCCTCTTGTTAAACAGAGGTTAAAGGGAAGTCATTAAAGATCCTAAGCATGAGAGTGACATGATAATGGAGCAGTCTGGAAAGATGCCAAACCAGAGGCAGGAGGACTGGTTCTAAGGCTCATTCTCTGCTTTCCTCCAGGATGAGCTGTCTGCTAATTATAACCTGCCTGTAAAGCCATAAGCCCAGTGGCCTGTGATGACTCAGCACTGAGGGAGTCCCTGCTTTTGCTTGTACTCCTAATAAGCTGCACTTGACCCAGGACTTGGCTTCCCCAGTCCCTAATACTTCTGCAAAACCCAGAATTTACCTGCAATCTCAGTCGTGGAGCATCTGTGATCTGACCTCTGATCCTGGAGTGTTCCCTTGACTGAGGATTCTCCCAGAGTGGCACCAAAGGGAGAGCAATTAGTTAAAAAGGAAAAACCCACAGAGGCATGGAGTTCCCCTTGGCTGAAGGAGAAGGCGTGTGCCAACCACAATGGTGTGGCTTAAAGAACTATGGTGCTCCTTGACCTTGAAAGATTGGACTTAAATTTATAGTTCTTTAGAGACTGTCAGAAGCCAGAATGACCCCCTGCTTGCCTGTAGGGGGAGGGACAGGTGATGGGGTGTGAGTCACAATGGAGAGAGGGACCCGCTTTGCTTGGGGCTTGAGAAAGTCCAATAGCACATGGCAATGATGGTGGTTTTGGTGATTGGGTCTTCTGCTTCCTCGAATGTTTCCTCTATGATTGAAGCTGAGCCAGGAGCTACAAAAGAAACTATATGGTGGCTTCTTATTGAGACTAGATAATTAAAGGAGAAAAGAAAAACACAGGGCAGGAACAGGGGTTGCCCATAGGAACCAGAATTGCACATATTTTTAGAAAAATGTTAAAAAGTTTTGTTTTGTCCTTCCTCCAAAAAAAAAAAAAAAAATGCAGCTTGGTGGCACCATGCACAGCAGGAAGAGTCTGAGTGATCCTTGGGGCCAGAAGGTTCTGTGTCAGACGCCTGCCCTGCCACTCCTTGCCCTCATAATTTACAGGAAAGTTGCTGAATCTCTCCAAGCCTTAGCTTCCTTGTCTATCAAGTGAATTTAAGCAGCAGTAATAACAGCACCCTTGCTGAACAAATAATGGACTTGAACAAGCAATGGACCTGGTATCTTACTTGCATCCTCTCCAATAATCCCCATCCCTGTTTTATAATAGTATCTTTATTTTAGGGCTGCTGGGAGGATTAAATGAGATAATGCAATGACAGGGTCTGACTCACTGCCTAGCACAACATAAGGATGAGATAGGTCCTGTTTTCCTTTTTACCTCTAAGGAAGCATGCCTGACTCTCCTAGCCCTAAATTTTCCCTGGACATATTCCCTTAAGTTTAGTTAAATCTGTACAGTTCTCCCGTGAGGGAAAAACAAAACAAAACAAAACAAAAACAAAATAAAGCATGTCTTTTATTTTGATCACTCTTGTACTACACAGTTTTATGTGCATTTTTTCCACCACTGTTAACTTCACATACATCATCCTAACTGATTCTGATTTGTAATGTGTGATGTCTTAGCACTACCCCAGGACATAAGAGTGAAAAGCCAATCTGCTTTAGCAACAAAGAGATTGGGAATAATGTTGTTTTTAATTTACCTATTCCTGTGAGACCTTGAAGTTAAAAGGAGACAGCTTGTCTGTCTTTGCTCAATTGACCTTCAGGTTGTACAAACCAAGTCCCTTTGGCACTGGAAGCTGTACTTAAATTGGAATTTTAGCAAACAGGAGAGAGGAAGGAAGAAGGGAGAAGCCTCTTCTCGTCATTGGAAGTGGGGACTCCCTAAGTAAGTCTTGTTTCTTACAAGAGATAAGATTATATAATACTTTACAACTATAGCTCCCTAAAGGCAGGAATTGTGGCATTGTTCTTGCTAAATTCTCCATGAGCACAGAAATTGCTCCACAGCTGATGAATGAAGGCAGCAACAGGAGAGAGGACTGGATTTCAGTTGAAGACCAGAACTGCTGACTTCTGTCTGCCCTGGAGTAGAGAGATGTAAGAAGAGCGCTGGCTTCAAAATCAGACAGTCCTTCGGTGAAATCCAAGCTCTGTCCCTGATTGACCTTGGACAAGACCCATCACCTCTCTGAGACTACATTTCCTCAACTTTTTTCTTTTTTTTTTTTAAAGTTTTTATTTAAATTCCAGTTAGTTATCATACTGTGTGATATTAGCTTCAGGTGTACACTGTAGTGATTCAACATTTCCATACAATACCTGATGCTCATCACAACAACAAGTGGTGCACTCCTTAATCCCCTTCACCTATTCCCCCCATCCTGCACTTGCCTCCCCTCTGGTAACCATCAGTGTGTTCTCTAGAGTTAAGAGTCTGTTTCTTGGTTTGCCGCTCTCTGTTTTTGTCCCTTTTTACTCATTTGTTTAGTTTCTTAATTTCCACATATGAGTGAAGTCATATGACATTTTCCTTTCTCTGACTTATTTCACTTAATATAATACTCTAGCCCCATCCGTGTCATGGCAAATGGCAAAATTTCATAGTTTTATACGGTTGAGGAATATTCCAGTGTGTGTGTGTGTGTGTGTGTGTGTGTGTGTGTGTGTGTTTCATCTCTACCTCTTTTGTCTCTCTCAGATCTAGGGTTAAGGTTCATGTTAGGGCCAGGGTTAGGGTTAGAGTCAGGGTTAAGGTATGTGCCTGGTATCCTGCAATCCAGACACCTCACCAGAGAATAAAACCCTAGACTTCTGCTGGAGTGAGAATAGACATGCCAGCATCATTTCCTCATCTTTAAACTGGGATTGCAATTCGTCTGTGCTGTGCAGAGTTGTGTCATCTGTATATAATTCTTTCTCTTTCCCTTCCTCGCTTCATCCATTTGTGGATAGATAAGACCCTGTGGGAAATTTCATTCCTTTGTTGAAGAAGAAATCTATGTTTCTCCATCATCATCATCATCATCATCTGCATCATTATCATCTTTTTTTTTCTTTTTTTTTTCATCATCTTCTTCATCTTCATCCTCATCCTGTGTTCATTTGGGCAGCACTTTACAGAGTGTTACACCTGTTCACACACCCCCTAAGGTACACTCTGATGATGGTCAGCTTAAGGAGGCAGGATATAACAGTGGTTAAGAACCTGGCCTCCTGAGCCAGAGAGCCTGCCCTTGACTCTTGAGGTTCTGCAAAGAATTAGTTTCATGACCTAATCAATTAGTGAACTTTTCTGTGTCTCAGTGGTCCCATCTGCAAAATGAAGACACTACTAAGACTTATGTCCTAGAGTTGTTAACAGTTGACATAAGTAAAGTTGATATAAGTAAAGCACTTAGAATAGTCTCTGACCCGTAGTAAATTCTCACTGACTCTTATTTCACAACCCTATTTTTGACCTCATTTTACAGAAAACTAACCAGGCTCAGAAAGGCTGTGACTTGCCCAAAGTCACACAGCAAGGAGGGGAGCAGAGCAGACATCTTCTGCTTCAGCAGTGATCTCTTCCTGGTCTGTCGTACTACAAAGGAATCAGAGAAGGAGTGGAAGGTTCACTGTGAGGCCTGTGACCAGTGGCAGCTTTGGGAAGCAGAACCATATACAGCCCTTAGATGGGATTGCTTTTGAGTTTCTGGGAAACTCACCTTAATCCATCCCACATTCCCACTGTCTAGCACTGTGTGTGGGCCAAAGGAAGCACTAAGGGGATATTTGTGGAAAGAACTGATAAGGAAATCAATGAGAAAAACTGAGGATGAAAATGCTAACATTATCAAGACTTCTGAATCCTGATGAATGAGCCAGATCCAGAGGATGGGGTAATCTAGATTTCTAGGGAAAAGGGACAGGCAGTTCTGCACCAAGAAAATGCCGCTCAGTTGCAATGTATTGAAAAGAGAAGGAGATGCCATTCTTGGTTTTGGAGAATGGGTCTATTATGGGGTATGTTCAGGGAGGTGGAAGTATTTGACCAGACTTACAGCTCTCTACAAGGCCTCACCTCTGAATAATCCTCCCTATACCCACTTCTACTCAAAGCTTGCTAGAAACAGAGCAGCTGTCCAATGGTTGGTCAAGAACAATTGCCAAATTTGCCCTAGTGAGAAGAGTCTCTCATGAAAATACCTAAATTCTCTCTTCATCCCAATAATTCTCTCTCTTAGTGAGACCACATAGTTCCCTCCTCTAATCCCACACCCCACCTTCCCATCCCACCATTTAGGTGTAAGGACCAGGGAAGGACACTGGGTCTCGAGTCTCCCAGGGTTGGAAGAGGTCTTGCTATGACCACAGCTGTCATGGCCCTTTGTAAGACCTTGGGCAATCTGAGTATTTAAGTGATCAGGAGGGTAGACTCTGGTAACTGCCCGGATTCAAATCCACAATCAGCCCCATGTAGATTGTATGGCCTTGGGCAAGTTACTCAATCTCTCAGGGTTCAGTTTCTTCATATTTTTTTTTTCTTCATCTTTATAATAGAGAAAATCAGAAGAGATTTTAGCTCTATTTAAAGATTTCTCTGAGCAATTAAAACTTTCCATGATGGATCAGGCTGTCCCATCAGATTATAAGTTCCCCATCACCAGAAGTTTATAAGCATCGGCTCTTAAGGAGGATGCTGGAAAGATGAAGCAACTATTGCAAGATATGTGGACAAGACCGCTCGTTCCCACACTACCAACTACATCAGAATTGTCCAAAGAACATTTTAAAAATGCAAGTCCCTAGCTCCACCCCTGGGGATTCTGATTGCAAACATGTCAGATATAGCTCAGAAACCTGGATTTTTCTTACAAGTATCCAGGTGTATTAGTTTGCTAGGGCTCCCATAGCAAAGTAACATAAACTGAATGGCTTAACCAAAAAAAATTTGTCTCACATTTCTGGAGCCCAGAAGTCTGAGATCAAGGTATCTGTAAGGGTTGGTTTTCTCCTGAGGCTGTTAGGGAGAATCTGCTCCATGGCTCTCTCTGAACTTCCAGTGGTTGACTGGCGATCTGTCATCCCTTTTCTTATAGATATATCACTCCAATCTCTGCCTTCACCTTCACATGGCATTATCCCTGTATGCGTGTCTGCTTCCATGTCCAAATTCCCCCTTTTTATAAGTCATATTGGATTAGGGTCTACCCTAATGATATTGATCATCTGCAAAGACTCTATTTCCAAACAAGGTCTCATTCACATTTCATTAACCAGGGGTTAGGACTTTCAACATCTTTTTCAAGGACTCAGTTCAACCCCATAAGTCCAGGTGATTCTAAAGTGCAACCAGGGGTTAGAACCAGCACAATATAGCTTTCCCAATGGCTTGTGCATATAACCCCCAGGGAATCCTGAATAGCTGCAGCTTCCGATTCCATGGATCTGGAGGGCCTGAGACTCTACTTTTCGAACAGGAGATACTGATATTTCATATCCAAGGACTGGTGCTTTTAGTGAGGTCATTCCCAACACAAGATTCCCAGGATATTCTGAAAGGATCACGAAGCAAATAGGAGCTCTTTGCTTCATTTCTAGAAACTTGTGACAAAGGTTGCTTTCTCCTCCTCCTCCTCCACCTCCTCCTCCTTTCTTCTTCTTCTCCCCTTTCTCCCTCTTCTTCTCCCCCTCCCTCTCTTCTTCTTCTTCTTCTTCTTCTTCTTCTTCTTCTTCTTCTTCTCCCTCTTCTTCTCCCCTTCTTCTCCCCCTCCCTCTCCCTTTTTCTTCTTCTTCTCCCTCTTCTTCTCCCCCTTCTTCTCCTCCTTCTTTTCCCCCTCCTTCTCCTTCTCCCTCTCCCTCTCCTCCTTCTTCTTCCATCTCTGAATGCACAGGAGAAACCTACCACTAGAACTCAGCATCCTTCATGCCTGTTGGGAGGGAGTAACCTGGCAGGAGCATGCATCATAGGGTGGGAAGAAAACATTGGGCTGCCAAATTCTGGAAAAAGTTCTCATTTCCACGCTCCCTCCCCCCATTTAATTTTACATATTCGGGGTTATTTTGCTGTTCCTGTTGTTTTGTATCATTCCCCACCCCCAATCTCAACACCACCATCTGTTAACCCAGCCCAGCTTGAGCCCGCGCTGGGTGCACCTGGCTCCCATGAAGAGACTGCTGCCTGGTCACCTGCGCAGGCAGGCCTAGCGGGGCGGAGACTCCGGAGCCAGCGAGACCGCCCCCCCTCCCCGCCCCAGGGCGGAGAGAAGCCCACCCTCTGCACTGGTGTGATCCCCCAGGCCTGCGGGTGAAGATGCGCCCCGCCCAGCAAGCACAGCCCCGCCCGCCCAGGGCCATCCCGATGGGGCCAGGGCTGGCCAGGCACAAAGACGACAGCTGCTCGCCAGGGCCGGAGAGGCCACAGCCAGAGGGGCAGCCGCCCGCGCCTTGCAGCCGCCTTAATTTATTTATAGATGCGCTGGCTCTTTATGTGGCCTAGTTAAGGACGCCTTTCCATAAATACATAGAAACGGATGTTATTCTAGAACCCACCAATAATAGACACAGCTGTAGAGATTGTTGCTGGATTAACAGCCCCACCTCCCTCTCCGCACCCCCCCCCCAAAATAGAAAATAAAGTTTAAAATGCATGTGGGATTTTTTTTTCAAGTGTTTGCATGCAGGAGGGAGGTTCTGTTAACAATGAGATGTTTCTTTGAGAGCAAAGACAGAATTTCTTAAGGAAACAGAAAATTGCGAGCTAAGGCTACATCTTTACCAACCAAAGACACAGCTCTCACCTTCCCCTCCCAGGATTGTGGTATCTGAGCCCTGCGCTTTCATCCTTAACCGTGAGCATCTGTTTAACCCAAACATAATCCTCGTGTTCCAGAGGCCACACGCGGTTTATTTCTTTGCAAAAATATGATGTGCCAAAAACAATTCTGGCCCTTTCCTATGCAATCCGTTGTTTGGGGTGCTGGCCCAATCGCGGCTCTTTGGAGTCAAGGGGCCGAGAAAGAATGAAATCATTACAGAGCTGTGGAGGAGTCCTCAGCCCTTATGCCTTTGTTATTTCTCCCAGTTCGTTCTACAAACCCTTAATTCTATTACCCAGCTGTAATTTGGCTCTGTGTCTCTCCAGCATTCTTTCCTTTCTTCTGCCCCCTTTCTTTTTAATCGATGGATTCATCTGTAATTGGATTTTCTCTGGCTCTTACCAGCTATTAAAAGTAGCTATGTGTGTGTGTGTGGGTGAGTGCGCTTCCTAACTAGGCCACACTTTCGAATGCCTGGCAATCCTGAATCTTGTTCGGGTTTTTCAGTATGAATTCAATTCCCCAGCTCCTTTTGAGGCAGTGGAGAGTAGCAGAGAATACAAGGTCTGGAAGCCACTGAAACCATCCCATGTTTTGTTTTGTTTTGTGTAAGGCTGACATTTATTGAGCTCATACTATGTGCCAGACGTTCTTCCAAGCGCTTTACAAGCATTAATAACTCTCACCACATCCTTTTAGGGCAGAGACTGTTATTACTCTTTTTTGGAGTAATGGAGACGGGAGGAGGTTAAGTAACTGGCCGAAGGCCACACAGTGAGCTGATGGCAGAGCTCTTGATCATGCTGCAACCTTCCTAAATTCTGCCCCTTTCCTAACTGTGTGGGTTTCGGCGTGGCTTTTTTCTGCCTCCGTCTCTGCATCTGTAGAATGAGTGAGAGTCGGAATCCCTTGCAAGATGATTTTCAGAACTGTCTGAGAATACAGTGCCTGACTCACTGGGGCTCAAACACACAGTGGATCCTAGTAATCTCTGAGCTATGAATGAGACCAACGACTAAAATAAAGGAATCCTATGATCATGGACAGCAGGAATAGAATGCTGGCTTTGGAGGCTTGCTTACTACACACCATCACGGTCTCTGCTTTGGACAAATGACCAGAAATGGAGCAGATTTCTTTGTAAAATCACTATAAAGATTCTGTTGTTGGCAAGCCTTCCCTCTTTCTAGTCATCTCTCTTCCCAGATGTAAAATAATGGGGTAGAATTAGCTGACCACCACCACCTCTTCTGTAAGGACCTCAGGGGACAGGCTCAGTGCTGTCACATCAAGGCTGGACCAACTCTTCCATGGCAATCATGAAGCACTTGACCGCTTAACCACTTCATTTCATGCAATTCTTTAACCAGCACCACAAATGCATATAGCCAATAGTCTTATCTCCTTTACACAGATGGGGAAACTGAGCCACAGAGTGGTTAAGTGACATGCCCAAGATGGCACAGTATGTGACAGAACCAAGACTCAAACCACACTCTCTCCACTGAGGGCCCAGGACACACACACACACACACACACACACCCCACCCACCCCACCCCCACCAGTTGTTTCCAGGTACAGGATCTCAGGGAAGATCTGCAGGACTTGACTTTGTCATTGAGACAGGGTGGGGCAGGGTACAGGGAGTGAGTCAGGCTCTAGGAAGGGATAAATTACTGAGGGACGATGGATCGGCCAAACTGACTCCAGAATAACTTGTTGCTTGACCATCACTTAAATTGCATAATACTTCTGACCTCCATTTTTTAAACAGTCTATGATTTCACAAGGTTGTTGAATGAAATAAGATATGAAACATTTAGCACCACATCTGGGCCTAAAAGATTCATGACTTCCTAAATCATAGGAATTATTACAGTAATTATTATTGTTATTGGAATGGATTTTGGGCTTTTAGATATGAATCTTAAAATATGCATACATACGCAAATGTATGCAAGGTTTTTAAAATATAGCTACCAAATTCCTTTTATGTCAGATTAAGGCCTACTTTTCTTTAATCAACTTACAGAATTCCCTCCCAGAAACTGAGGACAGAATTGGTTCTAGCCCATAGCCTTCTGTCTGCCCCTCTTTCTACTGGGTCCTAATGCTGCTCAGAGAGTCACAAAACAAAACACAGCTTTGTCATTTAAGGAGGGGGAGTCAGGAATTAACCTCTACTGTGAAACTGCAGAGTAATATAATTTCACAACTTCCAACGTCTGGCAAACTCCACAAGCAGTATTTGCAAAAGCAGTTTTGCAATGACCATACTGGGGAAATCCCCAAAGAATGTTTATAAATTCTCTTGATTTAGAGACTTAATTCTAAATTCTCCAAAAATCATATCATCAAAAAATGTAACACTCCTCTTCAAATTAAAATGGTATGTGTAAAAAAATGGTATGTGTATATTAATTCTAACATAGCTCAGAAATATAATTTAATCGGATCAAAATTTCCAGACTGATCATTACAATATTGTTTGAAGTCATAGGTAGTCATAAGCAATTTATAAATCCAGTGGTGAGGAATCAATTCAATCACACATGCCATCTCTACAGTACTAGCTGGGGGCTAGAGGAAGGAGGATAGAGGGAGTCACTGCAAATGGATAAAGAGTTTTTTTGGGGGGGGTGGGTGATGGAAGTGTTCTTGAATTAGAAACACTTATGATTTCCCAAGCTTGTCACTAAAAACTCTAAATTTATACTTTAAGAAGGTGAATTTTATAGTATGTGAATTATCTCAATTAAAAAAAAAAGGTAATGGAAAAAGAGTAGAATTCCTTGTAAATTGAGTCAATACACTGATAGAAAATCTGGAAAAAAATTATGTTCTAGAACTATACCTATTGACATAGACTAATAGACTATATGTACAAAATAAGATTCAAAATACCAAGTCGGGAGAAAAAAATCACATTCCAGGTGACCATGTAACCTATTTTTTTTAAGATTTTATTTATTTATCTATTTATGAGAGATACAGAGAAAGAGGCAGAGAGAGAGAAGCAGGCTCCATGCAGGGAGCCGGACATGGGACTCAATCCCGGGTCTGCAGGATCACGCCCTGGGCCAAAGGCAGCTGCCAAACCGCTGAGCCACCCTGGCGTCCCAACCATGTATCCTATTTTGATGAAAAAAATGATATCTGTGTCTAGAGGGATCTAGAAGAACATATACCCAAATCATTAACTAGTCATTTCTAGAATTACAGGTGGTTTTATTGCCTCTTTGCCTCTCTAGGGAGAGATAGATAGTGTTTTGGTATTTTTTTAATAAAAAGGAGAGAAAAGAAGAAAACAATGATTCTGAGGGATGGGGTAGGAGAGATGACAGATGGAGATATTTTGCTTTAGACCTTCAAAGATCCCAAAGTGAAGAAGCTTCCACAATGTTCTTGTTTCCGGTGAACCCCACAAGATGTGCTGTGTCAGAAAGCAGCCATCAACTGCCAGCAACACAATGACAAACAACAAACAATGCTTCAGTGTTTATTAGTCGATGGCCCTCCCCCATCCCTTTCATTTTGATTTAGAAAATGCAGACACTGTTCTCCTGGTAGAAGTTACAAGCAAAGCCAACTTCATTTATCAACTGCTCTTTGATAAACATAACTACATTTCAT
Source organism: Vulpes lagopus (assembly GCF_018345385.1). Taxonomy (NCBI): domain Eukaryota; kingdom Metazoa; phylum Chordata; class Mammalia; order Carnivora; family Canidae; genus Vulpes; species Vulpes lagopus. The sequence goes on along the minus strand of NC_054827.1, from coordinate 125,687,456 downwards.
CTATTATCAAAGAGACCTTATTTGTCCTGTTATTAGTGATTTGTTAGTTGGTTCTATTTTACTGACGTCAGGTATACAGTCATAGATAGCTTTTGAGAAGGAGAGGAGAAGAAAACTATTTTCAGAGAGCCTACTGCACGTGGGGTGTGTTTCAGGCGATACTGACAGTGATATTTACTTAACCCCCACGAAGGACCCATGAAGGGAGTGCTATGACCTCCACTGCTGGAGGCAGAGGGAGGCTGGTTCACCAGCTGGGCGGTGGGTAACTAAGCAGGGTCAGAATGCCTGTGTCTGACCCCCAAGAATCATGTTCTAATCCTCTACAACTCTCCCCTGCCCTTGGTCCCACAGGTCCTTGTAGCCAACTAATTATCAAACTGAAACATAGATTTCTGGAACGGCGTCTTTGAAATAAAATTGATCAGCTGCCAAACCACTCACTTACTAAATTGCTAGCGATCAGCCCTGACCTTCGTCATTGAGGACGAAGCCCCTGCCTCCCCCGAGCACACACGTGCTCCATGTGCTGCGAACATCATATGGAGGGTGGGGAGGAAGACAGGGGAGTAGGGGAAGCAAGCCTTTCTCTCTGCGGCTTCTCCACCCAGCAAGGGCTCCCCTGGCCCCAGCCCTGCAGTTGGTCCCATTATTGCTTCCACCCCAGCTAATTATAGTCACTGATTACCTAACAGCAAGCCCCACTGTCACCTGCTTTGGCCTGACGGATTATGCCATCTGGGCCACGTGGCCAGGGTCCGAGAGCCACAAGAGGTCACAGAGAGGGGCAAATGGCTCTGAATGGGAAGAAATGTGTTTACAGCCCTGACAGCTGACTGGGCCATTAAAGGGGCTTTAGCTGTGTGTTCCCAGCTGAAACCCCTCTCCAGGGGCCTCGCTATTAGCTAATGGGATGTGGCTGCATGTATTGCTCTGATTCCAAATGTGGACATGCTAGGGGACTGACTGCATGCTCTCCTAAAAAAGGAAAAGAAAAAGGACTTAGGAGTAACCCAGAGGCTCACAGTTGTTTGGGGGCCTGGTTGAAAGGGCAACAGCACATGCCTGCAGAGGCCATGCTCCATGGCCGACGGTATCCAAACACATTTTCCATTTCCTGTGCTCATGAACATTAAATGAACACATGTATAAAACACACCTCATGAAATGAAATAAACTCTGCAAGGCAACTTCCATTTCATTAAGAATGAAATGTCCTTCACAGCAGTGCATCTATCTCAAACTTGAATGTGCTTGTGTGGGACCTGGAATCTTGGGGTTGGGGAAAGGGTGAGGGAGTGCAGAGTCTGTATTTCTCAGGAGTGCCTAGAAGCTGAGGCCACCTGTCCATGGACGATGCTTTGAGTAGCAAGGAATTGGTTCCTTATCAAATGAAATTAAATCAGTGAATTAACATTACACAAAAATCCTATAAAATAGTTATTTCTTAAACTGTAGTACAGAACACGAGTCAGCTAAGGAGGCTGCTTCCACTCCTACAGGTTCCCAGGGGATTAAGTTCAGAAATCACTTCTTACTCTGCACCCCGCTGGGAATTCCCAGTACATCATTAGCATATTGGAGCTGAGGAGGCCTGCAGTGTACTGTTCCACTTTAGAAGTGAACAGTTTGCAGTCAACTAAAAGTTTGGTGCTTTATGCCCTAGTTTTTGTTGCAACCCTCACTGAACATTTTATATTATCCTGATTGCTTAACCTGTCCATAAATTTCTTGATTTGAAAAATGCCTTCTCAGTCATACAGTTATCCACGTGAAAAATGTGCAAGCAAGGACAGCTCTAAGACTGTGGAGTAATGCTTGCATGAGGTACTACTATGAAATGCAAGCATTGTGGCAGTTCGTTTCTTCTGACAGCTTCTGAGTCCAGTGACCACAGCTTACCTGGCTTCCCCTACTCCCAGCTTGGCGGGGAAGGAGAAATAGATGAGGAAAAGTGCCCAGTGGGATCATGAGGACCGCACAGGGAGTTGGTTAGGAGGCCTGATGGCAAAGACCCTAGGCTTATGGAAAATAGAGCTTCAAGACTGATTTGCTTAAATTTTAACTTAAAAAAAGCAAAGTTTATCAAACCACTTTCTAAAAGCGTTTTTATATAACATCGTAAAATGCTCACCATATGATATTAAATAAAAAATAAAAGACACCAAAATGGAAGACACAATGTAATGTGTCTGTGTCTGCTACATGTATATGCAGAGGTATGTGTGCATACACATGCAGGAGTGTGTGACTAGACTATGTAAGTGCACACTGGACTTGGAAGGAGAATAGAGAACCATTAAGAATGTTTGCTTTGGAGTCAAGCAACATTAGGTTCTGATTGCAACTCATTCAAGTTTCTTAACCTTTGGTTTGTGTCTTCTGTGAGATGAGGCTGACAATTCCCACCTCAGGCTTATGTGGGAATTAAATGAGATAATGTCTGGCAAGCACTTAGCACATTCCCTGGATCAAATTAAACACTCACCAAATGGGAGTTATGACTGTATTAATATAGAAAAGAGTGGAAGAAAATACACAGTGTTAATAGTGGATCATCTCTGGGTAATAAGTTAGAAGTGATTTTGATTTTCTCCTTTGTACATTTCTGAATTATCCAAAATTATTCAAAGAACAAGCACAGCTTTAAAATTTAAAATATATATGTAACATTATGAAATACAATGTTTATTGTAGCTTTCTATGGTTGGTAAATGTGGATCATTTTTATTTTCTTCTTTATAATTTTAATATCTGAAGTTGTCCACAATTCATTAGTTTTAACAATTTTTGAATATAAAAGCCATGCCCAACCATGTGGGGCATGTTGGGAAAATACAGAAAAACCCTGAAAAGTAAGTAAACATCACTTATAGTATCATAATTTCTCTGCTTTTGTTATTCTTTGTTTAGATTTATAAAGTACAGATTCACATCTAAATTAATGGTCCCCTAGAATTGTGCAGTGCACAATATGAACGGCTGTATTCAATGGTCCTGAAATAGCACTCCCTGTACACTTCTCAATCTACTCCCCAGAAGTTGTTGATATGAATTCTTCTAGTATATGTATAATACCTATGTATTTATGTATACAAATACACACACATATGTATACGTGCATACATAATCACATTACTAGGTGCAAATGTCTTTATAAGAAAATTCAAAAAAGATTTTATTGTATTCTATTTAAATGTAATAGATTCAATTGGTTCCCCAACATTAATTCTAGGAGGGAAGCACCTTCCCCACATTCTCCATGTGTGAACTCACTTTAGCAAATATGCTTTAAGCATCTACACTATTCCAGAGCTTATGCTTATTTACTGAGGAAACAAAAATGAAGAAGTCACAAGCTCTCTGGTCTCAGCAATCTTCTGGTCTACCATAGAAATGCATATACAATAGTCTCCCCATTACCAGAGGTTTCAGTACCCACAGTCAACTGCTATCAGGAAGCAGCTGATCCTCCTGACATAATTAATGTGAGAAGGTCGATAGTAGCCTACCACTAGATCACAGTGCCTGCAAATTTCACCCCCTTCATCTTGTCACTCATGGCATTTTATCATCTCACATCATTACAAGAAGGGTGAGTACAATAAGATATTTTAAGAGATCACATTCATATAACACTTTTTACAGTATATCATTATAATTGTTATATCTTATTATTATTGTCAGTTTCATAGTGTGCTTCTTTTATAAGTTAAACTTTATCATAGATCTGTATGTACAGGAAAAAATATAGTGTACATAGGGCTTGGTACTACCTCGACTTCAGGCATCCACTGGGAGTCTGTATCCTCCATAGATGGGGGAAGGGGGACTCCTGAATTAGAAATGTGTGCTGTGCCATGTGGCAAATACAACAGTGGGAGCTGATAACAGGTCCAGAGGCACCAAAGAAAACATAGTGAATCCCTTCTTCAGCCAGGATTCTGGAAGACCTCCCAGAAAAGATGCAACTTACCGGCATCTAAAAGGCTATGGACTTGGGTTCCTCTTACACCCACACAATCTCAAGTTCCCCAACTGCCATCATGTCCAGGCAGATCTCCGGTCTTGGGTTGGAATATGTTCCCACGCTTCTACTCCTGGGCAAATCCTACTCATCTTTCAAAACCTAACCAGGAGTTACTTCCTGGAAGCCTTCCCTTACCAGCATGGAGGAAGAGCCCCTTCTCTCTGCACATGTGTCTTTATCATACACTTACCTAAATGACTTATGAGAGTGGGAGTCAGAATTCTGCCCTATTTATCTTTCAGTGATGGGGCAGGGCTGAACAGCACACCAGTACACAGCACCCAATGAATGTCTTCTTAAAAAAAAAAAAAAAAAGAAGGGATCCCTGGGTGGCGCAGCAGTTTAGCGCCTGCCTTTGGCCCAGGGCGTGATCCTGGAGACGACGGGCTCCCGGTGCATGGAGCCTGTTTCTCCCTCTGCCTGTGTCTCTGCCTCTCTCTCTCTGTGTGTGACTATCATAAATAAATAATTTTTTTTTTTTAAAAAGCACAAAATGGTTCTAGAGTAGTACCACATCAGACCCATAACACACATATGGCCTCTGATAGCATAAAGAGCACACATATGTGGGGTGCCTGGGTGCTCAGTTTAGTAAACATCCAACTCGTGATTTTGGCTAAAGTCATGATCTCAGGGTCATGAGATCCAAACCCTGCATCAGGCTCTGCGCTCAGTGGGGAATCAACTTAAGAGGCTCTCTTTCCCTCTGCCCCTTCCATTGCAGTCTCTCTCTTTCTTTCTTAAATAAATAAATAAATCTTAAAAAAAAAAAAAAAACAGTACACATATGCAATGTAGAAAACTATCCCTCTGACCTGCCTAATTGGAAAAGGGGCCTCCTCTGGGAACACACAGTTCCTCGGGCTGCAGCTTCACACCCAGATGGGACCTTTGTTCCTATTATCCAGGTTCAAGAAGCTCTGGACAAGCCAAGCAGAGGCAGATTTCCAGCCCCAACACATTCAGCTGGGTGTCCTCCTCATTCAGTACTGTACCCCTCCTTATGACAGCCCTACTAGTACATGGATGAACAGGATTTATTTCTTCTCAGTTCCTAGAAGGAGTTGAGAGTCTCTTCCACTTGACAATCAAGTAAACCCACATCGTAAGTGACTGCTTATAAAATGTTGAATAAGTGAATAACTGAATGAATGAATGTTGGGGGGGGGGGATAGCTGGATATTCTCAGACTGATTCTGATGGTATTGGGTTAAGTCCTACAACGTGTTTGCTTTGTGCTCGCAGGTCCATTTTGATCAAATCCTCCCAGAGGAGGTTCTAATTCCTTTTCTTCCTGGCTAAAGCCTATGGGGGCCTCTGACTTGTTTTGAACAGATTGCATATTCTGGTACAAAGAACCTGAAGAGCAAATCATCACAGAGAGGGCTCTTTCTGGTGATGTTACATAAACTGACTCAGCCCTGCTGTTGGCCAGGATACTCATCAGATGCCCATCTCTCTCCCCATTGCTTTCAAGTAAAGCCTTCCATACTCATGCACATCATTTTAACTCAGGCAGAAGCAGGGATTAGTGGCAGGATCTTACCCCAGTGTTACCCATGCACTCTGCATACATAGGCACTCCAAATGTCCTCAAAGAGTATTTCCAGGCTGATAAAACTCTTGCTTGATTGGGTGGGTTCCGTAAGCCAGTCACTGGGTGTGACAAGCATGGAAAAAAGCACAGGAAGCTGCTCCATGAAGCAGCAAGAGTTGCCTGAGGCTATCCCACCAGGGGGCAGGGCCTGGCCTGAGACCTGAGGCTCTTGACCCTACCAGAGAGCTCTGTAAGTGCCATAGAGCCTTCTGGCCACCCAGGAGGTGACTAGAAAGTGCCTCTGAGGTCCCCAGACATCAGTAACAGCAGAATCAGCAATGTCATTAAAACACAAATTATAGCTCAAGGTGGCTTTAAATACCTATGGGACCTGGCCTTTGCTTTACAATTACACAGCCCCTGCTCTCTTCCTAAATTAGAACTGTTTCAAAAGCATCCTCACTGGGTGTTCCAGACTTGTTCCTTCCCCCTGTTCACCCATCCCAAATTTTGTATTGTTTTTTCCTCCCCAAAACAACACTGGGACCAGACCAACTCTTGGCTAGAAGGTGATTAACATCAGTAACTGACCTCCCCCCACATTTCCAGCCCTTTCCACAATTCCCTGACATGCCTCTCCCGAGATTCTCTGCTTAGGCCAGAGGGAGGCCATCTCTGCCCCCACCCTTCCCCATGACACACCTGAGGACTTCCCTTCTGCCAGCCTAGTCTGATGTCCCTGCTCAGAACAGCCTCTCTCTCTCTCTCTCTCTCTCTCTCTCTCTCTCTACTGTGCAAATCCTTTGCATTCTCTGAAATCTAACAGTTAAGGCTTCTTGAACCCTTGCAATTGAAATTGCTGTGCTGTTTCTGACTTCCTACAGCACCTTCAAAGTCTGCTTTGGATGGGACACTTAGCAGCTCTCTGTTCCACCCTCATCTCTCTGGACAGTCATATCTCAGCTAGGCATAAATTCTTTCTACCTGAGAATTGCATCTTTGGCAAAACATGGTGGGCAAAGACTCAGGCCCTGGAGTCCCAAACCTAGTGCTAATCCTTTAACTGCCTTGAACTGTTGGGCCTGGAGCAAGTTTCCTTTCCTTTCTAGGTGTCAGGTTTCTTACCTGTAAAAGGAGGACAATAATAACTATTACATGGGGTTGCTATGGGATTTATTAAGAACGCATACAGAGGGACGCCTGGGGGGCTCAGCGGTTTAAAGTCTACTTTTGGCCCAGGACATGATTCCAAGATCTGGGATCAAGTCCCACATCGGGCTCCCTGCATGGGGCCTGCTTCTCCCTCTGCCTATGGCTCTGCCTCTCTCTCTCTCTCTCTTCCTCTCTCTGTCTCTCATGAATAAATAAATAAATCTTTAAAAAAAAAAAAAAAAAAAAGAATGCATACAGAGGGGTGCCTGGCTGGCTCAGTTGGTGGAACATTGGACTCTTGATTTTAGGGTTGGGAGTTTGAGCCCCACGTTAGGTGTAGAGATTGCTTAAATATAAAAACCCTTTTTTAAAAAGAAATGCAGATTGAGCAAAGAGAAAGTACCTGGCATAGCTAATGCTCAGTAAATTATCGGTTACTGCTATCATGTGAGAGGGTGGAATGTATTCAGAGAGTTACTGTAGTTCAGTGGCAGGTAGAGCTTTCTCTGTGAAAGGTGAAGGGGTGCAGAGAGATTGGAGGGCTAAGCCAGGTCCAGGTGATGAAAGGTCCCCTAAGCCACATAAGGACTTAGGAGGAGACAAGAGTACTCATGGAAGAGTTTTAAGCAGGGGAAGGACGGATCTGATTTACATCTTAAAGACTTCCCTGGCTCCCGTGGGGAAGATGGTGTAGAGATTAAGTCAAGTCAGAAAAACAGGTTAGAAGGCCACTATAGTCACCTGGTAAGGGCTGATGAGTGTCTGAGGTGGTTGGTAGCTCTACAAGGCTTGTGAAATGCCTTCTATTCAGAAAGTAGTCATTCAGGTGTGAGCTGAATGAATCCCAGTCCCTGATTGCTGGGAACTATGGTCTACTGCGGGGAGTCAGAGAGATAACTAGGGAAAGACAGTAAATGCAAAATGTTGGGAAAAGGAATATGGACCCGTTGGAAGCAAGGAGAGAGAAACACCACCTACATTTGACAAGGAGGGACGCTCAAGGAGGGCTTAGGGAGGACATGCCCTGCAAGGGCTCCGTCTTTTCTGAAGAAGCCCTATGCTCTCTTTAGGGTGACCTGGATACAAATGTCTGGACATTCTAATGTGGTCCACTGTCCCCAGAAGAGGAACTCTTATCATGTATAATGGATAAGAATACGACTTGGTGAAAAGCCCTTTCGATTTTTAGAGATTAAAAATCTCTAAATTTCATGTTCATCCTAATGCTTCAAACCTTTAATCTCCCCTTTGTGTTGTCATGTCAGTATTTTGGATTTTGGAGTGCAATTATTTGAAGAGGGACAATCTTTTTTTATTTTATCTATCTATGTATCTATTTTTAAAGATTCCCCAAGAAAAACTTTTTAGAGGAAAACAGCAGCTCTGAAATGAACTAGAATTTAATGTCATTCGATTAACATTTCAGAAAATGCCAGTAGAAACTTGAGGAGATAATTACATATAAGGGAAGCAAATCAGGTGTGTGCATCACCAGTCCACCAGAAAGTGTTTCAAAGTCGATTGTGTCACCGAAATTATTTGTTCTCAACACTTTTAAACTAAAATAATATTTACATTTGGACAAATGGTTGTAATTGGGTTATCCATTAGTGATTGGGTGCAGGAGTCATGAGAAAATGAAACCTAATTTGCAAGCCTCAGACAGGAAGGCAGTGATTAGTTGTGGAAGGTGAGACAGGCACAACTCCTGGTCCCTATCTGCCTTCAAATGTGCCAGAACAGGGTGGCACAGCCAGGGATGAAGCCAATAATGCCCAGAGTGCCAGTGAAAACCCACTTTCATAGAACTTTACAAAGCACTTTCCCACGCATGATCTTCTTTGATCTTACCACCGCCCTGAGAATAAGGCAGATGCTCTTGCTTGTCCTCATTTACAGCTGTGGTAACTAAGAATCAGGTGACTCACTCAAGGTCACAGAATGAGGGCAGGAAGGGGCCACAAGATCAGCTCCTTGTACCCTCAATCCCATGTTCTGGCCACCCTGCCTCTCAAAAGCCTTCCAAGAGTGACAGCTTATAGTAAGAGTCTTGGCAATAAAGTATAAATGTAGCCAATATGCTAATGGGTATATATCAATTGCAACATAATGGCTTGACACATGGCTGCTGGGGTAATGGCCACATTACCCCACTGGTGAGGTCCAGCAGGGCAATTGTTCTTAGGTCAGGTTCAAAGCTGCCAGAGCTGTACCTGCCTCTCTAGGCAAGAAGAACCCAGATGAACAGACTATAACGAGTAGACCCTTGCATGAGATAGACTGGAAACAGAGTAACCAAGAGAGTTTAAATGATGAAGGCATGATAGATGCTATTCTTTGAAAGGTACATAAAACAACCCTTAGGACCCTCCAGTGGTTAGCATTAAAGGATGCAAAGTAAGAAGGTGACTTACTTCTTACTTCTTACTTAGGTTAGGAGGCATTCTAGGTCAGGGTAAAACCCACAAACCAGAGACCAATCTCTTCCCATTGCCGTAGTAGTGAGGGAGTCCACTGGTCCTTTAGAGAAGAAAACTAGAAAATATCTCAGACCCACCAACACTTTTAAAGACTTCCTCAAGCGACCTGGGGATAAATGCAAATTTCCTAGGAGAATGCATAACACCCTCTGAGGTCCCACCCTTGCTTACCTCTTTAGCCCCATTTCCTATCACACTCCACCCTATGTATATACCCACAAGCAACCCACACGGCCACTGCACCTATCCAAACACTCACTGCTTCTCTTCTTTAGCTAGAGCATACTCTCTCTTGCTTCTAGACCTTGATCCATGCTGTTCTTTGTATCAGCTTCATTTCCTCCTTCCTATCCCAACTGCTTAGTTTCTGTTCATCCCTTGCGTATCAGCCTAAGGTCCCTTCTGTCCATCATTTCTACTCTTCTAGGTTAGGTTTGCCTGCCATGCTCTCCCATATCAGTCTGTACTTCCTGAAACCACACTGCAATTTCTTGATTCATATTCCAACCTCACTATCCAGTAATGACTTGATAGAAACAGAGACTGCTAGTATTACAGCAATTCCAAGCCAAGCACATTTGTCGAATGATGGGATAGATTAATCCTTTAATTAATTTAGCTGGTGGTAAAATCTAGTAAACAAAAAGCATTTCTCCTTTATAGATGGTAAGTTTAGTTCGTCTCTGCTCAACAAAGATCCAGCTAGACAACCCCACCACGTCCTGTTACATAAACACCTGAACAGACTCCTATACTCAAGATTCTCCTGAAAACATGAGCAAGAGAGCTGTTTACACAATTCTGACTTAAGAAGGCTTATTTCTGTCTGGGTATGATCCAAATTACTGAGGGCTTTAAATAATTGGGAAAGACATTATCTTTGGAAACTAAAATCCAACCCCTGTCCCTTTGTTCCTGCCAAATATCTCCCATAGCCCACATTAAGTGGATTACTCTGTCCTTAATCACATACTAAATGCCTGCATCTGTGGTTGGCATCAGTAGTTGTAAAAGGCATCTGCAATCACCACTTACAGGTCCTGCTATTACAGCAGGAAAAATATCGGGTAAAGAGCTCCTGATAGTGGGTGAGAGTAAGATTTTCATTCATTCATTCATTCATTCATTCACTTATTATTTATTCATTTGTTAGACCCTGGTTAAAGGTTAGTCATATTCTAGAGATAACTAAGACAGATTCCTTTTCTCCACAGGAGCTCTCTAGAAAAAAGGTGTTTAGAGAACTCAAACTTCCTTGAAATCATCTACCCTTCACTAATAAGTGTGCACCTACCAGCTTTAAGGTGTATTTAAAATCACCTAGGGATCATGTTAAAATGAGATTCTCATTCAGTAAGTCTGGGGTGGAGACTTAGATCTGCATTTCTAACAAGCTCCTGAGAGATGCCAATGCTACTGGTCTGGGAATCATACTTTGAGGAGAAAGCATTACAATATGGTCTACATGGTGACAATATTTATACTCATCATCTCATTTAATTCTCACAAAAATGCTGGGAGTAGTTAGGGAAGGTACATTATGACCCTTTCACAGATAAAATCAGAGTCTAGAAGAAATCAACTGTTTTTCCCAGGGGTATTGCCTGGTAAGACCAGGATTGATTTATTCATTCCCAAGACCTCAAATCATCAATTTAATCATCCCCCTAAGTGCCCCCTACCCTGGGCTGCTGACCACAGCCACAATGCTCTTCCTGGACACACACTTGGCATCCACCGGGTAGCCTCCCCAGCCCCAGGATGACACACTGACAGTTGTGGCCTTCTCCTCTGTGATTGACCCTAGCTGAACTTCACTGGTTTGGTAATTCCAAGGACAATGGACAGAGGACCACAGGGAGCAGAATAAGAAGGGAAGGATGGATTATCTTGGGGTCTCATGAAGGTCTCTGAGCAGCTGTCATCTCCTCCACACTTCTGTGTCTCTACTCAAGTTAAACTGCAAATGACAAGCCACTGTCCTAAGGGCAATGAAAAAGAACCGCACTTGCTGAGCACCTACCAGCTGAAGGACTCTGCACAGGTGTTTTCTGTGACTTAGTTCATTCAATAGGTACAGTGTGGGTAAGACCTTCATTCATGCATGCAACACTAGTTAAGGGCCTCCTATATATTCTAGGCACCAAATAGAAATATAAATAAGATACATTCCTTCCTTTCAAAGGATACTCAGAAAAGGTGAGTGACACATGAAAATTACCCAGCTAGCAAGTGCTGCAGTACTATCTCCCCAGACTAAACTCATCACTTTTTCCAACCCTAGTGAACTCTTGAGACTGGCAGCCCTCATCATCTGAGGAACCTGTTAATAATGCAGAGATGATGATTCAGTAGGTCTGCAAGAGGCCTAATTATCCACATTTTCACAATCACACCGAGGGATTCTGATTCAAGCAAACTTCAGATTGTACTTTGAGGACAATGACTTCACACCAACTGTGGAAGTCAGACAGGAGCACTGCCTGTTTAAAGGTCTCCCTGGGAATCTGCTTGATGCAGAGAGAACAGACATTCTTCCACCTTGGATAGACTGACTTGGTTGGAAAGAAGAGTACAATTATTGCATCCAACCAAATTTGGAAGCAATGTAACATGTGTTACGTCTGAAGCCAGGAATGCAGCCATGCTAGAATGCTGCAGGGCTAGCAGGGTGTGTGTGGGTAGGGCAGCTTGCAGGTACCACCCCCACGCTGCTCACATCACATCATGTTATTATGATTGATGTTCCTCTGTGCCAGTGCCCTGCTATGTGATTATCACTTTATACTTCTCAGCCTCACAGTCTTAAGAGATGGTCACTTGGGTCCTTAGTTTGGCAGATGTCCTGGATAAAAATACTCCCTGGTAACCACACAGCCAGGGTTTACCCTGGGCTCCTGGACCCCAGAGTTAATCAGCTGCAGCCACCAAGTTGGACATAGAAGGGGATCACAATGAATCCATGTTGACAGATGAGCTGAGCCCAGCTCAGCAGACTGAAGACAACTGAGATGGTGGGAAGAGCCTTGGGCTAACAGCTGACCTAACCATTAATTGATTGCAGGAGTCTCAGCAAGTCAGGACACTGTTCTTGGTCACAATGTCCTCATGAGCAAAATGCTTCCAGCTCTGGTTTTCTAGAAGTCCTTAATTCTGCTGTAGGGAAAAAACACTTGCTCATCTCAAAATGCTAAGTTGAGATCTACTCCTGGCTCTTTTCTCATTATATCCTTCATTACTATGTTACATTACTATATTACATTACATCCTATGTTATATCTCATTTCTCCTGGAAGACTAGTCCACTCCCCAAAAAGCATCTGGTCTCTCTCATCCCAACTCTACTTCCCCCCATCTCTTTGTAGGGTTACTGGACTACATCACAGAATCAAGATCTGATTGGGGCAGGGAAAGAAAATGGACATATCCCAACAGCAGACATTTGTAGCTTTTCTTTCTAGGATGTTGCCATTAGCTTGAGTCAGTACAACCACCTGTGTTTTTCTATTCTAAATATTAAATTCTAGAAGATGGAGAACCCCATTGGCCCAGGTGGGGTTGGATGCCTCCTCCTGGCTCAATCAGATGTGGCCAGGTGGGTAGGGTCACCAAACAGAAACATGATCTGTTAGACTCCAATGCCTGTGAGAGGTAAATCTCAGAGAAGAGGGAAGCTATACCAGAGTTCAACACAACGATACTTCCTAGAGATCCTGAGCCTCTCCTGTCTTTCCAACTCATTTCCACCATCTACTAATGCTCTGTCCTTTTCTAGGCCCCCATATCAAACACTGGAAACTGAACTGCTCCAGGACGCAAAACTCATAGCTGAACGGCACCAAGAGTGCCAAACTTAATTCCCCACCGTGTTCCCCCTAACAGCTTTTCCTTCGGAATAATGCCACCCAATCTATCCCCAGAGGTCAGCCCTCACTTAGAGTTCAGGAATTCTGGAGTTAGGTATAACACTGGCTATGATCCACCCAGCAGAAAGTCATGTCATTGTCTTCTTCCAGAAATCCTGTAAGGAAAGCTTTATATAATGTTTATTATAGTGCAAAGGTCTGTGTTGGGTACAGGGGATAAAGGTAAGGCCATACACACAAATTCATGCTTCCAAGACAGTCGTTGGAAGAGAGATCAGAAAACAGGTAACAACACAACGAAACAGTCCCATTTGTTTTCATAAGCCCCGTACAGGAAGTTCAGGTAAAGAGAGACTTAGATAAATAAGCATTTCCAGGGAAGGTCGTACTTTCCTAAATTGTGTCCAAGAGAAGGAGTAGATGTTATCCGGAAGAAAGGAAGGCAGAGAATATAGGCAGGAGGAATAGCATGTGAAAAGATTCAGAGGCATTCCACAACTCAGCAAAGAAGGGCAACGTAATGTATGAGGCAAGGAATCCAGTGAGCATGAGGCTGGAGGGCTGGGCAGGGGCTAGGCCATGTTAGGCTGAGTCAACCAGGCTGAGATCTGTGAAGTATGGAGAGGGGATGAGGATGGGAGACAGAGGCAGAAGCCAGCAGGGAGGTGCCTGCAGTCATACAGATAAGAGACAACAAAGATATACTGCAAGGTACAATTTAAGCTAAGACCTAAGAAACAAGGAGGAACCAGCCTCAGCAAGATCAACGAGAAGAATATTCTAGCAAGAGAAACAAACAATATTACATTATAAATATAAGTTGAATTAATTTTTTTTTAAGATTTTATTTACTTATTTACGATAGACATAGAGAGAGAGAGAGGCAGAGACAAGGGAGAGGGAGAAGCAGGCTCCATGCAGGGAGACTGACGCGGGACTCGATCCCGAGGCTCCAGGATCGCACCCTGGGCCAAAGGCAGGCTCTAAACCGCTGAGCCACTCAGGGATCCCCCTAAGTTGAATTAATTAACTGAAAAATCAAACCCAAGCATGACAAGTTCAGAACATTTTTGGCTTCCAGGGTACCACCCCTCATTCTCCTTCCTCTGTGACAGACATTGATAAAACTGGTTGTTGTTTTTTGTTGTTTTGTTTTGTTTGGTTTTCTTTAATCCAGAGTCAGTCTTGGAATCCTCCACTCTAGGCAGGCACTGTCAAGAAGTTGGAAGTATCGTGCAAATTTAAGCCTATGCGCCATTCCTGGTATCCACCGAAAAGACAGGGCAGGACTTTATATCAGTTATTCAACAATAGAGGTTCATTAGGGCAGCTGCAAGAGGAACCACGGACTATCTGCCAAGAGCATTGCAGAGGGGATTCCTGCTTATACAAGGATGACCCAGGTGACTACTAAGACCCCTTGAAGAATCCATGCTTCCAGTTCTTCCTACCCCAAGCATGTGGTCATCCAAGACACAAAGAGAAAAATCCAGCCCGGCCTAGGTTAGTATGTGTGAACTAAATCTTTCTTAAAACGTCTATGCATTTCTTTTCCCCTTATCTTTATTGGCCTCCTGAAATGCCTTATCTGTAAAGGCATGATTCTGTTCTAAATCTCTGTCTATGAACACAATTACCATTTCTGCTTCTTCCACAAGGTAAAAATGAATCATGAGATGCAAGACATTAACTTAACTTATCCACCCAGCCATAGGCAGACTGGCTTCATCTCCAAATGATGCACTCCCCCACATAAAATAAAAGCAGACGGTTTTATTCTTCAGTCCAAAGCACTTAGCATTGCAGAGACATCTGCTGCAGACAAATCTTGGGTCTTTGGAGCTTTAATACTTTAAAATTTATTCCTCTCTACCACCTGGAGGCTCATGAGTCCATTTGTGGACTTTTCCACCTAATGCTGCCTTGCAAGCTAATGAGCAGTTGGTTCATAGACATGCAAGTTGCAGTTCTTCTATTAAAACTCCTACATCCACATGCAGTAAAAAGGGCAGAGAATTAATCATCAGGAGCCTCTCAGTACCTTCTATCTTTTCGTAGCTTTATTAATTGCTTCAACAAACAAGTAGCAAGTGCCAGATTCTATGCTGTTTTCTAGAATAGCAAGAAATAAAGTATAATTTATTTTCCCAGCTGAGGCTTATGAAAGGGCTTTGGGAGTTCTGTGTATCTCTCTGAAGTGATAGCCAAAATGCTGTATGCGTACATATGCATATAGGCCTCCTGAGTGGTCTTTAATTCTCATGGGATTCTGAACTCAAAAAGGTTAGAGATCAATGAGAATCCAAAGACAGCTCTAACATCTCCCTTTCCTTCATCTTCAGCCACATACAAACCAATCACCAAGACTTGTCAGTTTTTCTCTTAAATTGCTCTAGATCTGTCCCCTTCTCTCCATGTCCCCAGCTTGCTCCAAGCTGCCCTATACCAATGGTTGACTAGAAACAGCCTCCTCGTAGTCTCCCCAGACCTCCTCACACTCCTCCAATCTGCCCCAAAGGAAGGCCAATCATGTGTTTTCAGATCTGTAATCTGAGACCTTCAATCTCTTGCTCAAACCCTTCTCATGATTCCCATGGAACATCAATAAAATACAGTAAACTTTAACACCATTATTACCAATCACAGCAACATCATGTCTACTGTTCTCTCGGCTCCGTGAACTCCAGCTTCATCAAAGTTCTTTTGCATCTTCTCATTCCCCATCCACTCTCTTGCCATGGAACTTGTGTGTTTTCTATACTGTCTACCCAAAAGGCGTCTCCTCTCTTCCTTCTGTAGGAATTATCACTTCTCCTGGCTATCCCCTCAACCTCCCTACCAGTCAAACATCCTGCTGTAAAATCACCTAGCTCCATAAACTTCTTCATAGCCTTTGCCCAAGCTAGAATTATGCAGCCTTTGCATGACCCATTGATTAATCTCTATGCCTCAGCAAATCCAACTATTGCTCATTGTGTCCCCAGTGCTTCTCAGAACACTGGGCACAGGGCAGGCAAGGGCTTGATTAATGCCCAGTGAAGGAACAAATGAATGATCAAGTAGATGAATAAATAAGCAACGTGGCTAATGTTATAATAAAATAATGCATTAAGTACTGCCAGAGCACAAAAGCGAGGGGACATCTCAGTAGGTCAGGGCAGGAACTGTGTCTTATTCATCTTCAGCATCTAGTCTATGCTTATCAGGTGGTATAGGTGAGCAATGTTCATTGAACACATGAAATACCAACTGACCCTGCCTGGGAGAGTGAATGGGGGCTTCCAGAGGAGTCAGAAATTGAAATCAGTCACAAAAGGAAATTGAAAGTATCAGATCAAAGGGAAAAAGCAGTAGGCAGAGGGCATTTCCAACAGAAGATACAAGACAAAGACATGAAGCCACAAGAAAAGGAGTGAAAGTTCTATGGAGCAAAAAGAGGGTTAAGTGAATAACTGAAGTCTAGGTGGAGATGCATTCCCAATCCTCCCTTTAGGAGGGAAGGACTTCTTGCCCCAACAACGGGGTATACTAAGGAAAGACACCTCCAGCTGTCCCCTCCTTAGGCGTGTTCTCTTCTTTGGAGAGCTGCCTGGTTTAAGGTCACCCATTCCAAGAGTAGCACACTCCCCAGGACTAGCTGGGAGAGAGGTATAAAGGCTGCCATTTTGGAGCAGCAAGGGACAATTCTGACAGATTTTTAGCTCCAATGTTCCAGCTCCAATGTAGTCCCAGTGTGACTACCAGAAACAAATAGTATTCCCAGGAAGGTAAGCAGAGGCCACCAGTGCTCCCAGTAGGAACCTGCATCATCACAGTTTAACTACTCCCTCCCCACATTCCCACAGGTGTTGCTGTCACTAAACTCTGCATCAGATTCTACCTGGGTAAGGCTACCAGAGTGGGTTTATACATGGGAACCAACAAGAAAGTGAGTTTGGAGCTAGAAGATGAGGGCCTCTAATGCTATGCCAAATGGTGTCAACTCTTCCTGAAAGCAGTGAGAAACGAGGAAAGCCATTTAAGCAGAGGGTGCTGAGGTTAGAGACCTGTTTTGGAAAAGTTTCTCCAGGTGCCATATGGTGGCTGCACTTTAAGGAGGCAAAGAGACCTGCCAGGAACATATTGGATTAGTTCAGGAAGGAGAAAAGTGGTGGGAAGGCAAGTGGGTCAAGGCAAGGAAGGGTGGTGTTGAGAAATTTAGGAGGAAAAATCAGGAGCCCTTTATGACACGTTGACTATGGGGCAGAGTGACGTATGAGTGAAGAATGACACTAAGGTAATATGTTAGTCCCTGGGTGTAGTGGGGAGACACTGATAACTTGGGTGAAAAATAGTGCATATAGTTAACAATACTATATTATGTACTTTAACATTTGCTGAGAGGATATACCTTGTGTTTTCATTACAAAAAATAATAACAAATTAAGAGGGTAAGAGGAAATACTTTAGGAGGATAGATATTTATTGCATAGACTGTGATGATAGTTTCATGGGCGTATACTCATCTCCAGACTATCCATTTGTATACATTAAGTATGTGCAAGTATGTTAATTATACCTCAATAAAGTAGTTCTAAAATGTATATCGAGCAACCTGGAAGAGGAGTCTTCCCTCCTAAGACCCCTTCCCAGGCAGTCCCACACAGTGGAGAATGAAGTTGGTAATTGGAACATTCCAACAGCATTAAAATATATAATATAACAGTGTAGTTTTACATGAAGAAAGTTGTCATCAAAGTTTTTGGGTTTTTTTGTTATGATCATGGGGCTTTTTGCTTCATATAGCAGACATTAAGTTGCTAAAGAACATTCTGGTGTCAAACAGATAGGTCTTCAAAAAGAGAAAGACAAAGGTATGAACCTGCAAAAAAGAAGACCAAGTAAATGCTGAATGAAGAACTTGGCAGGAATATTATTCATTCAACAAATATTTATCAATCATCTTCTACATGCCAAGCACTATGCTGGGACTACAATGATGAGTAAAGTTCCACAGATTCCATGTTGGGAAACAAGCACATAGCTGGGGAAATTTAACATAAATAAATCATGTGTTGTTGGGCCCAGTGTGGGCTGGCACATCAGTTTAGTCCAAATATTCTCCTATGGGGAGTTTGCCTCTTTGTGTTATTTTTGAACTGGAATTACTTTTCATGTGTGCGTGTGTGTGTATGTGTGTTTTCTCATTCATCATGGTATAGTAGCAAGAGCAGACAGATATACTAGTCATGATCCCTTACTGATTGTGTGACATTGAGCAAACTATACATCTATCCAGTGGGGACAATTATACCAATCCCCCAGGGTGCCCTTGAGAATGCATGAAGGTGCTGTATATGATAGTTATTCTGCTACAGTGACATATCATATAAACATTTATCTTAAGTAATTTAAACTTTACCAAATGGAAGTGAGAAGGAGTGAGGGAAGTAATAAAGATATGACCAGGACTGACTACATAATTTGTGGAGCCTAGAGAAAAATTGAGAGACCCCTTGTTCAAAAATTAAGATTTTTAGGATGGTAACAGCAGAGCACTGAGCTTTCCAGCAGGAGACTCTGCATAACCACACAGAATGTACACGTAGGAAGCTGGCCCTGGATATGAGCCTCTTCCTATCCTTTCAGTGTTTCTTGATTTGATGAACTTCTAACCCAATGAACATGTTGTTCTATGATAAACATGGTTGAAATGTACAAATATACGTTTGTTTACCTGTTTCTTTTGTTTATGTTGTCCACTAATCAGAAACAATCTTCTCAGGGCTGCCATCACTAATCTCCAGCCACCCAAATGAAAGCCTGTGTGGAGAGAATGTTATAAGGAGGGGAAAATAATAAAGGTAATTTTAGAATGAGTGATAGGTATAATTAATGTTATTGACAATGAGAAGTCTCAGTTGCTGCAAGACAAATGAGTCAGTGGTAAGCTTGATGTTGAAACTACATGCTGTCTGTTGTTGCTCAAATACTGAAAAAAAAAAATTCTTGATTAATGTATACAAAATCTGGGGTTAAAAATTTTGAGGAAAAGGAGGAAAAAGGCAGCCTGTGTGTTATATCTCTAGCACATACATATATGCAGGTCCATACACACACACACACACACACACACACACAGAGAGTTATTCCCATGCATAATTCTGAGCTTGCAATTCCCCTTTAAGAGTTTTTCTTGTCTTCTCTTAGTTTATAACCCAACCTCTTATAAGCCAACTGCAGTCCTTCCCTGTAGTCACTAAATCCCCAAATCCTGTTCTTCATTTCAGAAGAAACTCTACCTAGACATGAATCCTGCCCTGGTCTCTGAATTGGAAACATAAGTCATAAATGGGCATGACTTATTTGCAGAGTAGTGAGAAGTTCACTATGTTTCCCAGTTTCAGTCCAGAATGCCCCTTTCCACCTCACCATCTAGCACACTGTCATCTCCACACTAAGTTAATCATTCCCTTCTTCCAGTGTCATCAGCACTTCGTTCATACATTTATTAATTACAGGTATATCTTTCCATCCCCCTTGTAAGTTCA
Source organism: Vulpes lagopus (assembly GCF_018345385.1). Taxonomy (NCBI): domain Eukaryota; kingdom Metazoa; phylum Chordata; class Mammalia; order Carnivora; family Canidae; genus Vulpes; species Vulpes lagopus. The sequence continues at coordinate 125,667,861 of NC_054827.1, read as the reverse complement.
GAAAATATTTGATGCATGACTGGATATGTGGGAATATCTTCCCCACTAAACCATGGGATTCATGAAAGCAGCATCCTTATATTGCTCATCTTCATGCCTTTCTCTGTGCTGGCAAATTGTTTTGAACAAAATAGGTGCTCAATAAATACTAAAAGATAAATTTGCATCCATCAAGATTGCTATTAATGATTACAAATTTGTCACATTCTACACAACATTTGGTGCCTCTTGAAAACAGAGGCAAACTGATTATTTGATAACACAAAGATCTTACCAGACTGCAGGAGGAGTGTGAGGAAAAATATGTTCTGGACTAACACAGATGCTACTGTGTCAAATTATTTAAAAATTTAAAAATGTGTAGGATGCGTAACTGATAGAGCATCAAATATGAAGGGACAACTCAACTCCTGTTGTAAAAGAATCATCTGGCCCGTTTTGGTAGAGTCATTAGTCTTGATCTTAGGAAATTCATGCTGATAGTAGCTGCCTACTGCCTTTTATTGACTGACCATGTACCAGATGCTTGTTAAGCCCTTTAGAATATTATCACCTTAAACCCTTTTGATAGCCTCATGAGGAAGGAATTACTATATTATTCCCATTCCATAGCCCTATTTGGAGACCACACTTCAGAAAGGTACAAAAATTTGCCCCAAATTGCAGAATTAGCAGATGGAAGAGCTGGATGCAAATTGAGATCTGTTGCTCCAAAGTTCATGCTCTAAACTAGTCTGTTCTAGTCTAATCTGCTAGTCTGAAGGTAAAGAAAAAAAGGATATCAGGTGATGCTTTTAGCTGAGTCATAGAGGGATCATCTATTAAATAGATTCCAGTATTCTCATTTTACAAAGGATAAGACAGATCCAGAGGGTTAAAGGAAAGTAGGGTCTTAGGATCTCATGACCAAAAATCCTATGATTTTGAAATTTACCCAAACACCCTTATATTCAACTGCTGATTTAACATTTGCTTTTTTTATTTTTTTATAATAAATTTATTTTTTATTGGTGTTCAATTTGCCAACATACAGAATAACACCCAGTGCTCATCCCCTCAAGTGCCCCCCTCAATGCCCGTCACCCATTCACCCCCACCCCCCGCCCTCCTCCCCTTCCACCACCCCTAGTTCATTTCCCGGAGTTAGGAGTCTCTATGTTCTGTCTCCCTTTCTGATATTTCCAACACATTTCTTCTCCCTTCCCTTATATTCCCTTTCACTATTATTTATATTCCCCAAATGAATGAGAACATATAATGTTTGTTCTTCTCCAATTGACTTACTTCACTCAGCATAATACCCTCCAGTTCCATCCACTTTGCAGCAAATGGTGGGTATTTGTCATTTCTAATGGCTGAGTAATATTCCATTGTATACATAAACCACATCTTCTTTATCCAGTCATCTTTCCAAGAACCATATGATCCTCTCATTAGATGCAGAGAAAGCATTTGACAAATACAGCATCCATTCCTGATCAAAACTCTTCAGAGTGTAGGGATAGAGGGAACATTCCTCGACATCTTAAAAGTCATCTATGAAAAGCCCACAGCAAATATCATTCTCAATGGGGAAGTACTGGGAGCCTTTCCCCTAAGATCAGGAACAAGATAGGGATGTCCACTCTCACCACTGTTATTCAACATAGTACTGGAAGTCCTAGCCTCAGCAATCAGACAACAAAAAGACATTAAAAGCATTCAAATTGGCAAAGAAGAAGTCAAACTCTCCCTCTTCACCGATGACATGATACTCTACATAGAAAACTCAAAAGCCTCCACCCCAAGATTGCTAGAACTCATACAGCAATTTGGCAGCGTGGCAGGATACAAAATCAATGCCCAGAAATCAATGGCATTTCTATACACTAACAATGAGACTGAAGAAAGAGAAATTAAGGAGTCAATCCCATTTACAATTGCACCCAAAAGCATAAGATACCTAGGAATAAACCTAACCAAAGAGGTAAAGGATCTATACCCTAAAAACTATAGAACACTTCTGAAAGAAATTGAAGAAGACACAAAGAGATGGAAAAATATTCCATGCTCATGGATTGGCAGAATTAATATTGTGAAAATGTCCATGCTACCCAGGGCAATTTACATATTCAGTGCAATCCCTATCAAAATACCATGGACTTTCTTCAGAGAGTTAGAACAAATTATTTTAAGATTTGTGTGGAATCAGAAAAGACCCGGAATAGCCAGGGGAATTTTAAAAAAGAAAACCATATCTGGGGGCATCACAATGCCAGATTTCAGGATGTACCACAAAGCTGTGGTCATCAAGACAGTGTGGTGCTGGCACAAAAACAGACACATAGATCAATGGAACAGAATAGAGAACCCAGAAGTAGACCCTGAACTTTATGGTCAACTAATATTCGATAAAGGAGGAAAGACTATCCATTGCAAGAAAGACAGTCTCTTCAATATATGATGCTGGGAAAATTGGACATCCACATGCAGAAGAATGAAACTAGACCACTCCCTTTCACCATACATTTGCTTTTTTTAAACAGCTTTATTGAGATATGATTCAGAAACCCCACAATTCACCCACTTAGTTACAATTCAATGGCTTTTAGAAATTCAGAGTTGTGTATGTGTCAATCACCATAATCAAATTGTAGAATATTTTTGTCACCCCAAGAAGAAACCCTGTACTCATTTGCAAAGAGTCTACATCCCACCGCTAGCCCTACTCCTAGACAACCACTCATTTGTCCCTATGGATTTGCCTATTGAGAACATTTAATATAAATGGAGTCTTCCAATGTGTGGTCTTATGTGAACACATAAATATATAAAAAAATAAAATGTCCTTTTGAATATCTTGAAGTCACCTCAAACTCACATATAGCAGCAAATTAGTGGCAGCAACAGGAATGGTTGAGGGGGATCCCATTTCCTCATTTGATCTTCATTAACCCCACACCATAAACTAACCCCAAATAAACATAAAATCTAAGTTAAAATAGCATGTTTGATATTTGTTACGGATTGAATCATACTCCTCCCTCTAAAATTCATATGTTGAAATTCTAAACCCTAGTACCCAAGAAAATAAGTTCATTTTGAGGAAGGGTCTTTATAGAGGTAATGAAATTAAAGTGAGGTCATTAGAATGAGTTCTAATCCAACATAAATAGTACCCTCATAAGAAGGAGAAATTTGAAAGCAGACACACACAAGAAGACTGACATGGGATGGCTGGATTTATGGTACTATAAGCCAAGAAACCACCAGAAGCTGGAGAATAGTCAGGAAAAGATTCTCCCTTCGACTGTCTGAATGAAACAACTCAGCCAACACCTTGAATTCAGACTGCTAGCATCCAGAACTATGAGATGATAAATATCTGTTGTTTAAACCTCTCAGTGTGTGGTATTTTGTTATAGCAGGCCTAGTAAACTAATACAGCTTCTATACAAGTTTCCTACTCATCCTTTTTGGCAAGTATATCACCATTCTTAGTCTCCTCTCCAGCCAAAATCTGAAAATTAATATTTCTCCAAAATGAAATTCATGAGATTTTCATTCAATCTTCCAGAGCTCCATATTTTAGGCAATGGCACTATCCATATAAATGTGTAAGCTAGAATTCTAGAAGTCATCATTGACTCCTCCTTCATGCCCCCCTGAAACACACACACACACACACACACACACACACACACACCCCTGTAGGCTGAATTTCACAATAGGATTCTAACAAGCCCTAAAGGCTTCTAGGTCATTAAAACAAACTTGCAAATTCCTTCATGGGGTCAATAAATTACTATCAGAACTTGAAAAAAAAAGTAAAAAAAAAAAGTCATAGAATCTCAGTGAAGAATACCTATGCAAACACTAGTTAAGACATTAGGCTTCTTAATCATGGTCCTTTAAAAGAGTAATATATCATGGCCACTTACAAAGTAGTTCAGGAATGCAAGTCTACTCCCTCCCAATTTACTGGCCTAGAATGTTATCATATAAAAAAGTTAGAATAGAACAAAAAGGTTTGCCTGTTAAAACCCTATATTACAGTTACTCAATAGCCTAATCTAGTCTCAAAAATTTTTCTAAATATGTTTTCTTTTTTTTTCAGGAATCTTTATAAGTTATTTGGCTCTGGACACCATGTTTTTCTCTTTTTTAAATATACTAATGGTTTTGCCAAACCTTAATCTATTGAAATATCTGTCTACACAGAGCCTCTTGCCAATATAGATACATAAAAACCCCTCACTGCCAGCATTTAATGGAAGTGACCAATTGTATAATAGTGTAAAAAAAAAAAAACAAATCTTTCCCACATATGAATTTATTTTAAAGCCAAAAATCCACTTACTGGAAAATATTTCCTGGAAAACACCCTCTAGTTCTGAATTTCCACCCAACTCAATATCACTGCTATGATTATCCATTGCTGTGTAACAAAACATCCCCTAAATAAAAAAAAAAAAAACTTATTTTTATATTTTATAGTTCTGTGAGTTTACTGGGCTCAGCTGGTTCATTCTCCCATGGAGTTTCTCTTGTGGTAGCAGTTAGTTGAGAGCTGACCTATAGTAATCTAAAATCTTGCCTGGGGCAGCCTGGGTGGCTCAGTGGTTTAGTGCTGCCTTTGGCCCAGGGCCTGATCCTGGAGACCCGGGATCGAGTCCCACGTCAGGCTCCATGCATGGGGCCTGCTTCTCCCTCTGCCTATGTCTCTGCCTCTCTCTCTCTTTCAATCTCTCTCTCATGAATAAATTAAATCTTGCCTGAATTGCAAATCTGAGATGTGTTATTCACATGGCCAGCAATTGATGCAATCTATTGGCAAGGAGATGAGAGAGATTGTTGACCAGGACACTTTGCAGTAACTTGGATAGTTAATGTTGTCAGAGAGGTAAGCCCAGAGGCTTTAGCAGGCACAGCAGCCGACACCTTGCTGGAGTACCCCATTGCCAGCTCCACTACAGCCTCTACAGCAAACTCATGGAAGTATTCTATGACATTTTGAAGTCTGGTTCTCAGTCCTGTATAGGGACCTCTGAAACACCACTCCTGATATCCTTGAAGGTTCCCTCAAGCACTTGGCTTTGAGTTAGACAAGCCTGGGTTCCCAGTTGAGTAAATCCTGCAACCTTCTAAACCTTCTCTTCAAAACAGACAGCATTACACAACTTGCAAAATTGTGGATATATTTTTAAAAGGTTAATAAAGTGTGAAGTACTTTGCACACTGCCTGGTATGTGGTGGGAGGTGGTTAATGAATGGTGATTACTGTCATTACCACTAACATCATCATTGTTTTGCAGAGAAGATAAAGGGTATATTTGGGAAAAAAGAAATGATTTTCATATTTTGAGTATTAGCCCAAAATGCCAGATGATGCCCTTTTTTATTTTACTATGGGCCCCTCTTTATTTTACTGTGGGTCCCACTTTCATATAAAAAGTCAAAGGACACTACCCAATCTACATTGTCTCATTTTTTCCTATCTGAACATATTTTCCTTCTATATGTGGATTTTTAAAAAGTGCTAGTGTGTGTGTGTGTGTGTGTGTGTGTGTGTGTGTGTAAGCATTGGAAAAGGATTAGAAGAATATATACCAAATGTTAAGACTAATCATCATTGGATAATAATATTAGTCACAACTTTCTAATTTCCCCCACATTCCAAATGTTTATAATAAGCATTCCTCTTAAACTCAAAAGAAAAAAAAATGAGAGAGTATGGTGTTTTTGCATGTATGTCAGACTGCTTGGCCAGAATATAAAACATAGAAAAACTACTTCTTGCTGCCTTGCTGAGCCTATAAACAATGTAAACTACCATGTCTGTGGCTGAAATGGCCATTAATTTATTCACCCTCCTTTCATCATTTAGTCAATAAGCAGTCATCAAGACCTGTAATGTTGTGGGCACTTTGACAGATGCTAGAAATACTTACATGAAATGAGATGCTCATCCCTCTTAAAAAAACAAAAACAAAATAAAACAATAACAATAACAAACAACAACAAAAACACTCATTCCTGAAACTTCCTGTCTGTCCACTTTTTGGTACAACCTTGCCCTCCAGCCTTCTCTGCAGGTCTCTTCCTCTTTGTTCCCCTCATAGTTTGACCCCACCTCTGCCAGAGCTCCCATTACAGTTTGACTTGTATCAAAGGAATCTGGGCATGGTTTTTGCCCCCAGTGGACCATGGGATCCTTGGAGGCCAGGACCCACCCTTCTCTATGTCTCTCTTCACTCTGATTCATCCACCAGCCCTAGTGGATGCCAAAGAGTTGTATTTTGAACTGATTGTTGAACAAATCCCTCATTTTATAGTCAAAATAACCAAGGCAAGTTTGTAGCTTGCCTAGAGTCACACAGCAGAGCCAGAGCTAGAATATCTGTTCCTTCCTCTCCAGCAAGTATCACTGTGTTCCAGCAGCCAATGCTATAGCCAGCTGGGACTTGTGGGACATGAGGAACCAGGTACACTTCTGTCCATGGGATTACAGACAAGTTCTCCAAGAACCCTTCTCCACAACTACCTTTTCCACCAGTGGTTTGGCCCCATGGGGGAGAGCCTAGACTAATTAGATGAGGTAGTTTCACAGCTGGAAATGATGATGGCACTGGTACAGCTTGGAAGTGGCAGAGCAGAAAAGTGCTAGGCTCTGGGCTAAGGTTTGAATTGTATTTCTTCTGCTTACCAGCTGTTTGATCTTGGGTAAATCACTTCCTTTTCTAGGTCTGTTTCCTCATCTGTTAAATGGGAATTACAGCATCTACTGGGAAGGCACAAAGCAGATAACCAGTAAAGGAGAACTGCATGTATTATTGTTTTGACAGTGACACAGTGCCCTGGTTGCCCACAAATTCAAGTTCCTTTTGACCAAATATCTAACCACAATTGCATCTCTCATCCTCTGCTCTGTGCATGGAGCTCTCAGGCCTCATCTCAGGCCTCATCTCAATGCTGCCTCTCTGGATAAGAGCATTTCCTGGAGTTTCTAAGGAGTCAACTTTGGAGATGCTCTAGGTGTGTGTAGTGATTCTTTTCTACGTTAGGAGTTTCTGGCCCCTTGGGACCCCAAAATACTCTCTCTGCCTGTTCTCCAGAATCCTTGTCTGCTATATATTTGCTTGAAGGAGACATTCAAATAAAACAGTCTATTGAAAGACAGTGTCTTAATCAGAGTCCGCATATTTACTTGCTCTAGGTACACAGAGAAAAGAACCACTAGGGTAATTTGGAAGTGTTCAGTGTCTCCTGAAAGAGGTGATATTAGGGCTACACTTAAAGGAGGGACAACTAGGACCAACTCATATATGTATCCCTAGATGACATGGTTGGCATTCAGCATAGATGCTACAGAGAAAGAGCATGGTGTTATGTGAAAAGTGAGTGTGAGGATAGATGAATGCTATTAAGTTGCAATGACAGCCCCAGTTCTCCCCCTATCCTGTACTGACTCTCTTTGCCTTTCAGCTCTGAAGCACTGTCTCACTCTGAGCTAACCTGGACATGCTCATGTGCTGACAATAGAGGATGAAAGAACAAGGCTTAGCATGCAAGGCCGTTTCAAGACACTATGTGTATCAGGTCTGCTAATCACCCAAACAAGTTACATGGATAAGGTAACTCTCAAAGGGCCAGGCAGGAAAAAGGCATGATTAAAATAGCCTCAAAGAGTCAGCAGACTTGAATGCAATAGCCCAGAGAAGTACTTCTACCATGTTTGCACAACAGAAGTTAAGGAAAGGACACGGAAGAGGATGCCTGAGACCTGGTTGGGAGTCCCAGTTCTCTCGCATTCATTGTCACTTAACAGGCCCTTGCATCTTGCTTGTCCTCCTCCATTTTTCTTCCAGTAGGGATGAGTGGAGATGCAAATTCTTGCTCTAAATTACTCCAATGTTTTTGTTGTTGTTGTGTTGTATTGTGTTTAAAATGAGCTTATTGAGCACAGGATGCTCAACAAAGACTTTCTGTGGCTCCCCATGGCCTACCAATAAATTCCAAACTTCTTAGCTACCTATTGAAAGGCCCTCCATGATCTGACCACTTTCTCACTCCTAAGCTATCTACATTCTGTTTCACTGTGGGTCTATAAATGAGGAATCTTATCTTAACTACTCAATTGTTAGCTTCTTCCAGATAGAGATTGTGAGTTAAACAGCATTTATCAGAAAGCTTGGCTTGTAGTAGGCACCCAATATGCCTTTTCATTCTGGGTTAAGGTAAAGCATGAAACAAGTGCAGGACATGACTAATCTCTGTAGTAGAAAGAGCACTGGATGTGGAGTCAAAGACCTAGTCCTAGATATTGACTGCTTCTTGCCACTGGGTGACCTTGGGACTATTGCTTATTTTCCTCAAGTTACAATTCTCTTATCTGGTAGGTGGGCATGATAACATCAGCTTCCCTAGTTATTGTGAGGGGGAAATGAAATTGCAAATATAAAGGGAAAATGTGCAGTATGACCAAGAAAGAAATGTCACTAGAATTATCATTTGAATCAGAAACTTTGAAGATCCCAAAGTTGTCACTACCAGACCTATGACAATGCAGTGTTCAACAGGATTTTTTTTCCCTCTTCTGAAGCCAATTAAGTTAGTTATCTTTTGCAAAACTAAAGTCACATTTTATTTGAACAAATTGTAGATCTTAAAACTAGGGGTAACATCATTGACTTGAAGATTTTACATGAGATACATGAATAGTTTTGTTAGAAGTAAAAGATAAGACATAATAAGCCACCACTATACCCATTTTACAGCAAGACCACCTTGTACCATGGAAGCCTAGCAATTTGTACAAGCTAACAAATTGTGGATCAAATATTATACAAAATATCTCAGACATATTAGTTATAAAGACCATGGGAACATTTTCTATAACTACTCCAGACTGTCAAGATATGGATCTCTGAAAGAATGTTGAAGTGAAAGGAGCTTTCACAAAGGGCAAAACCAGCCAAGAATTTCCCATGTGAGAATCGGTAGCCAGTACAATGTGGTGCCATTGCAGAAGAAGAAAGGAAGAAGAAGGAGAAGGAAGAAGAAGAAGAAAAGAAGAAGAAGAAGAAGAAGAAGAAGAAGAAGAAGAAGAAGAAGAAGAAGAAGAAGAAGAAGAAGAAGAAAGAAGAAGAAGAAAGAAGAAGAAAAGAAAGAAGAAAGAAGAAGAAAGAAGAAAGAAGAAGAAAGAAGAAGAAGAAAGAAGAAGAAAGAAGAAAAGAAGAAGAAGAAGAAGAAGAAGAAGAAGAAGAAGAAGAAGAAGAAGAAGAAGAAGAAGAAGAAGAAGAAGAAGAAGAAGAAGAAGAAGATTTTTGTTTTTTTCAATCACAAACTTAAGCTCACCAGCAGTCCAGATCTTTTCCTCCACTAGATCCAGAGCTCAGCTGGCTCAACAGTGGAGAGATCCTCTGTCTCTTCAAATGAGCCTTTTATTGCTCAAGGAGAGATTTCAGGTACTGAGAAAGGAGAAGGGACTGGAGTGCAATCAGAAGCTCTGGCTTCTACCCTAGGGGGCTTTCCCATTCAGGTTTTACAGACATGTTGTTGGAAGGTATTCCATTTCCTTAAACAGCCTCCTTTTAACTGCTCCTGAAATCCCTGCCAAAAAGAAAGTGGTCCTAAAGAGTCTAGTCACCACTTAATGGCCATTCATCTTAAAACTAAAACTATAACTTAATTGCCAGCCATTGTGGCCTTGGGTTACAGTCAGACTTGCCAGAATGCAAAGAAGGGGCTAGCTCTGTGGGGTAAAGTGGGAGACTTCAGCAGACCCTTCATTTAGGAAACATTGCTCTTTGACTTAAGTCTGCCTGAAATTCTTTTATTCAATATTTATTATTTCACTTTGGTTGCCTTTGAGAATCCCACAAAAGAATATCTTTGGGCACAGATTCCCATGGGACACCATTAGAAACTCCTTAAAGGGTATCTGACCAATGGCTTCACTCTGAAGGTAGGGAAACAGAGCTCTGGAATGGTTAAGAAATCTGCCCAAGATAATCCAGCAAGTTATCAGCAGAGTAAACATAAAACCAAGTTCTCAATTCCCCTAGTCCAGCCACCTTCCACTAAGCTATACACAATTCTTTAGCTGCTTAGGAACATCCCAGCAAGAATTGTTGGGTCTCATATGCCATCTCCCTGAGCTTGACACTAAAAGGAAAAAAAGCAAATAGAAAGTCACTTCCAAAAAAAAAAAAGAAAGTCACTTCCTCTCTAAACGTTTTCTCAATCTAGACAGAGAGACACAGCCATAAAACAAAGACAAAAGTAATCCAATAGAAATAGTGCTTCAGTGCAGGCTTGCACACAGTATGAAGGGAAAACAGAAGAGAGGAAACTCCCTCTGGGAGATGGGATTGGTGAGGCCTCTCCAAAAAGATGACAGTTGAGCTGACTCTCAAAGGGAGAATATGATGTGACCAGAAATGAAGGGATACATGTAATACCCAAAGTCATATTCCAAGAATCCTGAGAAGGGTCTAGATCCTATACAAGCTGTTTCTAGAAAACAGAATGGTAGGAGATGCTAGAAAGTAAGTCAGAACTGGGTCCTGGATGATCTTATATATCATGATAAGGAACAGGGATTTTACCTAGTAAGCAATGGAAATTATGTCAGTTTGCTAGGGCTACTGTAACAGTGTACCACAAGACAGTGGCTTATACAACAAAAATGTATTGTCTCACAGCTCTGAAGGCTAGAAGTCTGGGATCCAGGTTTCTGTGGGGTTGGTTCCTTCTAGGGCTGTGAGGAAGAATCTGTGCTATGTCTCTTTCCTAGCTCTTAGTAGTTTGATGGCAATCCAAGTAGAGATGTTGGGTAGGCAGTTGGAAGTACAAGAAATAATGGGGTTTTCTTGCCATGACTATTTCAAAAGACCTACTAAGCACATGTCTGCTGGAGTTTGAGATACAAATATGAATTACAGAAGACATTCTTGATTGCATAACCAACCCCCCAATTCTGTTTCCTTCATCTTTAATGGGAAATTCCTGATTTTTTTTTTCAAGTTGATCTTATATACTCAAAGAAGATGTCTCCAGGCAAGGCCCAAAAAATGACTATTGGACTATCAGTCCAAGCCAATAGAGGCAATTCTACTTCTTCTGATAGGCTTGATTTAAGAAAGGCCACGTAGTGCAACCCTGACCAATGAGGCGCAAAGGGACAGTCCATTGGAAGTTTCTATGAAAAGTTTTGCTTTCTTTTAAAAAGCAGTATGTGAAAAGAAACTTGTTTTCTTCTTGATATATCATGAGGAGATATGTCTTCTTTTAAAGATTTTATTTATTTATTCATGAGAGACACAGAGAGAGAGGTAGAGACATAGGGAGAAGCAGGCTCCTCGAGGAAAGCCCGATGCGAGACTCAATCCTGGGACTCCAAGATCATGTCCTGAGCCACCTAGGCATCCCAATGAGGGGATATGTCTTAAATGAATGCCAACAGACTGCAAATGGCAAAGGGAAGTGAACATCTATGTCTCTACTGACACCTTGCACCATTGGAATAACTCAACTGGAAACTCTTACCTTCTAACTCCTCTGTATGTTGTATAATAAAGGTTTATTAATGTTTAAACTACTTTCATTTAAGGGTTTTTTCACTTTAGAGCTAATAGTAGCCTAATTACTACATGATTATGAAACACCGTCTCCTTAAAAAGGAATATAACAAGCTGCACACACAGGAAAAGAAAATGCAAGGATAAAATATGGTATTGTAATCTTGTCATTTGCAATAACATGGATGGAAGTAGAGGGTATTCTGCTAAATGAAATAAGTCTGTCAGAGAATGACAAATATGTGATTTCACTCATATGTGGAATTTATGAAACAAAATAAATAAACATAGGGGAGGGAAGGAAAAATAAAATGAGGTGAAATCAGAGAGGGAGACAAACCATAAGAAACTCTTAACTCTAGGAAACAAACTGAGGGTTGCTGGAGGGGTGGTGGGTGGGGGTATGGGGTAACTGGATGATGGCCATTAAGTAGGGTGAGTTATATAATGAGCACTGGGTGTTATATGCAACTGATGAATCACTAAACTCTACCTCTGAAACTAATAATACAGTATATGTTAATTAATTGATTTGAAATAGATACTTTAAAAAATAATAAAAATTTTAAATATGTGATATTGTAGTAGAGGTAAAGAGGATGAGCTTAGCATTCTAAGCAGGCATAAGATGAAACATCTCATTCTCATAGTGGAGATTCAGAAGATTTTATTATGTAATATTTAATAATATGACTGACATTTATTTATTACAATTTTTATACATTATTTCATACATTCCTCACAACTTTCCACAGAAAAGATGCTATTATTATCCCTTGTCTATAGATGAAGAAACTACAGTATGTATAAAGGCAAAGTCACAGAACCACCAGTGGCAGAACTAGGATTCTAAAAATGTCTCTTTAACCCCAAAGACACATAAGGTCTATGCTATAGACTGCTTCCAATCAAGTCCAAATGAACTGAGAACTAGTGGAGGTTAAAAAATTGGTCTCTTTTTCCTCTATGTTATTTTCAGCAATAGAATGTATTCTTCTCATAAAATGGATGAATTAAGAAAGGAAATGTTTATAAAAAATGGAAGAAGGAAGAAAGGATGAAAAAGAGGTGTAAAAACAGAGAGAGAGGGAAGAAAGAGGAGGGGAAGAAAGGGAGGGAGGATAGGCAGGGAGGAAGGCAGAAAGGAAGGTAGGAAGAAAATGATGAGAAAAGGGATGGAGAGAAGATAAGAAATAAGGGGAAAGAACAGAAAAGGAGAGAAAATAAGAAGCAAGAAAAATAAAAATTAATCCAGAGACTCATTAACCTATGAAGCCAAAACAATCTCAAGTGAGCAACTGGTTTCAGCATCATGCTTCAGAAGGGTCAGATATTATTATATGCTTATTTTAAAGTTTCATGTTTGGAATTAGCACCCAAGAAAATATTTCCATTCTATCTTTTTCTTTAGCCATTCTCTTAACCTATCCTTCCTTCTCTTTTTCTCCTTTTCTGTGCTCTTTAAAGTTATAAACATTCAAGAGTTTTCTTTTTTTTACTTGTCTTTACTTCTTTCCCCTTTGCATCTACACTCTCCTCCTATCTTCCTCGTCCCTCTTTCATTTCTCCCTATGCCACTTTCTTCTGAACTTCTGCTGTTCCCATAGTTTAAAATATTAAATACCCTTGAATAATGAAGAGAATTTAGGGAGGAAAATTTAGAAATGACCAAGTGTGATGCATTTGATTTAAGTATTTAACTATGTGTTTGAGTACAAAGAGGTGGTTGGGCAAGGTTGAGTCAAGTTGTAGTCACTGTTTACTAATGAGGAGGCCACGAGTTTGGATTAGAAAATACATGGAACTCATACCAGCCATCTCCCTTTTCTGGTGCAGACATTACTAATCAATCATGGTACCCATGTCCATTTAACACTAGAAACTTCCTTGAGATCCCTCTCATCACCGTCTTGTAAGTAGCCACTAAGAGTAGCCAATGTGACATTTTGGGATGAAATCTATTTGCTATTATGGACCAAAAGTCTGGGGTAGGTTCAAGCTGTAAGTGGTATGCATTAATGAGAGTCAATAACTGGGCTGAGGTGATAAAGGGATTGTCCAATTAGCCACTTCTTTACCCATTCTACAAATTTTTGTTAAATATTCTCACTCTTACAGTGCTGGACACTGTCCTGGATAAGACAGTCTTTCTAGGAACATGTAGGCTAGTTATCAAAGTAGATAAGTTAACAAATAATCACAATTCTGAATTATAAGTGCTCTGCTGGAATTAACCCATGGGGGCTTTGGAAGCACCCAGTAAGTTCCACAAACCCAGCCTTAATACAGTTAGGTGTGAAGACTACTTTCTAGATTAAGGCAATCCAGCAACTCTGACTTGTGGTTCTGTACTGGTCCATGTATAGACAATAGACTGAATGGCTCTTTACTTCTGTCTGCTGCTATTGGTGACATACTACCACCCCAGAGGTTCTTTCTATCCTTCTGTACATCTCACTGTATGAGCTCCATTAGTTTCTGTTGCACCTGTTGTTCATTCAGTAATTCAACCATTCAGGTAATCATTCTGAAATATTTACTGACCTTCTATTAGGTCTCAGACACTGTGCTGGGCACTGGGAGTTTCTTGTTGAACATGACAAGGTCTCTCCTCCCATAGCACGTACATTGTACTAAGGGAAGATAAATGATAAATAATCAACAAGAAAAGTATCAGGTGATGATGAGTGCTGGGGTAGACTACCTAGTGATTTTAAGAACAGTGCCGTGGTCACCCAGTGTATTAGCATTTTCCAGAGAAACAGAACCAATAGGATTTTTATATAGAGAAATAGATTTATTATGAGAAATTTATGCATGTGACTATTGAGGCTGAGAAGTCTCAAGATCTGCAATCTGCATCCTGAAGATCAAGGAAAGGTGGAGGTGTCATTTTAGTCCAAGTGCAAAGCCCTGAGAATCAGGGAGGTCAATGGTACAAATTCCATTCCAAGTGCAGGTGAAAACCAATGTCCCAGCTCAAGTAGGTAGGCAAGCAGGAAGCAGAAAGGGGAAAATTCCTTCTTCCTCTGCCTTTTGTCCTATTTGAGACCTCAGTAGATTAGATGATGCCCACCCATACTGGGTCTTTACTGAGTCTACTGATCTAAATGCTAATGTCATCCAGAAATACTCTGACAGCCACACCCATAAATGATGTTTAATCTGGGCACCCTTTGGCCCAGTAAGGTTGACACATAAAATTAGCCATCACACCTGTCTTCTTTGTCATATATTCTCCATCATATGACATTTTAGTCATACTATTATGACTAATACGGCAACATTGGTCATGGATGCATTAGTCTCATGACCCTCACCTTTCTAAGACTTATTTATCTCTTGCTCTCTGGCCCAGCAGGTAGGACATTTCATCTTTCCCTGGGGTTTTGGTTGAGAGAGAAGTAGCATCCTGGCAATTTTCCTCTAAGAAGATAAACTTATTAAAATACTAAGCCCTTGTCTTCCTCATTGCTTGACCTCCCACCTCTTTTGGGTAATGAATGTTAACCATGAGTCAGAATCATGCATTAATGAAGAACCACTAATCATCTCAGGTTCTGCTATAGAAACAAGGGTAGGAGAAGCTGTCAGCATTTTCAGCTCTTTATCTCTATTTGCCCACTAGGTAAGACTTCTATTCTCCCTATGGTCCATGGCATCCTATCTCAAGTTGGACAGTGGGGCATGTTTCAAGTTTGAATCTTCCAACATGTGCTATCTGGATGTGTTTCACAAGATATCAATAGGTATTCTATGCCAGAAATAAGAAAAGTAGAAATGAGGAGTTTCATTGTTCTATATGCTTGGAAAATCTTACACAAGTGTCTTTACTTCTGTAATCATTTATCTCTAGACATATCAAAGACTCTAATAATACACTCAGGTGTTAGCACATGTAAAATACTGTGAAAAGCATCTGGCACATAGTAAGAACTTATTAAATGTTAGCTATTTTACCAAGAAGGATCAAATTGTGCTTCTGCAACAAACAACCTCAAAATCTCAATAGCTTAGAACAATGAAATGTTACTTTGTGTTTATTCTACATGTCCATAATATGTTGGTGTTGAAGTAGGGGGTCATCTTCATTGAGGGAATGCCACCAGACATAGAGATGGGGAGAAAATTAAACTGCAGAAATGATCACTACTCACATCTCATTGGCCCAAGCAAGTCATGTGTCTGTGCTTAACTTCAATAGCAGGAGATATTCATTCTTTTGGTATACCCAGAAACAGAGGAAGATGGGGTATTGGTGAGTAGTGGTAAGGTTTATGGCAGCAATCATATATATGTCTATTTTTTATTACTATCATTATTTTTATTATTATTTCTATCAATATATCTCTCCAAGAATCACATTAGACATTTTCAAAATCAATCAACAATAAAGCCATTTTCTCTTAAAACACTGGTTGATAAGGAACATATCTTGAAAAATGCTCTTCTCTGTAATCGCTCAGAATTTCTCTCACACTACTCAACTCCTTCAACACTTGGCTTATACTTATCTCACTCACTTATTTATCTGAATCCTTTGCTCCATGCCCTGACTTTAGACCACTAACATAGAAGTCACCTCGTCTCCTCTTGGTATGTTGGGCCTTTGCCCACCAGTCAGTTTCCAACCACTCCTTCGTTCTGCCTCAGCACTCATCCTGCTCTTTGGTTCCACTTCCATATCCCATTGGCAATCCCCATGCACCCCACACATGTATCCCCACTTTGGTAGGCCCTGTGTCTAACTTCAGTCAAAGAAAAAAGAGCAATTTGGACAATCAGCCACAAGCAAAGCTTTTGCTGCTATGTGTACCAATTGAAGATCATACAAAGAGAATCCAATGTATCTTCAAAAAACTTTCAGCTTCCAGCAATTTCCTAGAATAATAATTGGCTCTCCATGGGGTGGAAGAAGAGAGAATTTGTGGCCCTCATTACCCCCTTTGCAGTTGGCTGTTCTGGGTGGAAAAGTTGGAAGAAATGACTATAATGACACGATGCTGGCCCACTTAAAACTTCTATTATGAAACTGAGTTGCATAAGCTGTAAGAGAAAATAAGTTATATTCTCAGGAACAAATTCTAGTGAATCAGCTCATTTTAGCCTCACATCTTCATCTGTCTCTGAAGAGGCTTATTTAAATTTTAATAGAAAACGTTCAATGTGGGGCTCAAATGGAGGGAATGAAAATAACACTGTTTATCCCCAAGATAAAATTGTGTCGGGAGTAAAAAAAAAGAGAAAAATACAATGCTAATTTCTTGAAAACAAACCTCCTATGTCCCACTTTGTAGGGACTGGACAAAGCAATATAAAGTCTATTGTACTGAACAAAAGCAACGATGGTACATTTAGAGACTCACTGTCCCTTTCTATTTGGCTTTTTAAAAAATCATTCAAAGAAGAAAAGTGCCCTTGGAGGAAAGTGAGAAAAGCTTTCAAAACAAAGTTTTGCCACCATCATGGAATCATTGCAGGGGAAAAGGAACAGAGATAGCTTGGGGTAACAAGAAGGTCTTTCATGGGCTTGGAAGTAGAAGATCTGAGTTCAAATACTGTCTTTGCCACTTCCCAGCTGTGTGACATTAGATAAGTGAATCAACAGTGCCAGAGTAGATTATTTTCTTTCACGAAGAGAATAATAGCAGCTACTTTATGGTGCTTCATGAAAAGGAAATGAAATGATGTGAAATTACTTGCATAGTCCATCATCCTCCAGGATACCAAATTTCAATGACCTTCACACCCTCCAGACCAGGAGCTGGCAAACTATGGCAAACAGGTAACTCTGGCCTGCTTCCTGTGTCAAATAAGGTCTCACAGGAACAGAACCATCCCTGTTGTCACTGTTGTCTATGGCTGCTTTTGGAGACCAACAGAAAAGTTGAATAGTTGCAAGAGACCATATGGTCCACAAAGCCTAGAATATTTATCATCTGGCCTTTTGCTGAAAAAGTTTGCCAACCCTTGGTCCAGACAGTCATGAAATTTGAGAGTCATCTCAGGCAAACCTGTTTTCTTCAGTCCCCATGTCCAATCAGTCATTATATGAATTCTATGAATTCTAACTCCAAAATATCTTGGATCTTTATACCTCTCCATTTCCATAGCCACCACCTGTACCCAAGCCACCAAGAATGTCAAATAGCTAATGCTATTTTATTTCAATGTTTTCAATAATCTGCCTGTATCTTCTCCAGGAAATCTTTACCTATTACCTATTTTATTTCAATGTTTGCAATAATCTGCCTGTATCTTCTCCAGAAAATCTTTACCTATTAAGGGCATTTTACTCACCTTGGAATGGCTCAAAGTGCTTTAATCTCTTCGGTGCATGCCATAGGTACTTCAAAAATGGTTAGTTTGTTACCAGTGGTTGAATTCATTTCTGTGTGTCAACAACTATACTACAACATGGCAGACTTTTAAGAAAATGTTCGTGGAATTTTGCCGAAATAAAGAGGTATCTTTGGCATTGGCCTCTTGCTTTCTGAAATTAAACTTCAAGGACCAGCAACAATGCAAATCAATTGAAAGACTGATTGGAGTTAGCATTCGTTGAGCCAGAAGAATAAGCAGGGAGTATGCTCCTGAAGGCTAATGCAGTAATGAGTCAGAGAGAGCCACTGAAAAAAAATGGATAAAGCATGCCAGCTAGATAGGGCAGTGAAACTTTCAGACACTCCTTCCAAAGTCAAAAATTGAAACCCTGGCTCCTGGTCACTTTGGCGCTTGCCCTCAGTGAGGTATCACTATATATTATAATGCTCACCACTGGGCTCTTTGTCTCTTTTTGGACAATATTGTCTTCCTGATATCCTACACACACAATTTTGGGTCCTACCATGTGTGGGACATATTGCTAGGTGCTGAAGACACAGCAATAAAGAACAGTCCTGTCTGCCAGGGAGTTCACAGCCTAAAACAAGAGTCTGGAAAAATCAAGTAGCAACAGACTCACAAAAATAACAGAAGTTACTGTACATGGAAAGTTGCTTATATATACTATTAGGTGAAACGATATGTTGCAAAAAAGTCTTTTTGAAATAAATATTTTTTGCTTATGTGTTTTTTATATGCAATCACATATATATAATGTGTTATATGTATATATATATACATAACATAAAATTACATTGCGTATCTATGTGTGTACATCTCTCAAAATATTAGATCTACTTCAGGTGAGTTGGATTTGGCACTCTAATGAAAAGGTGGATTTTCTGTAGCATTTCAATTTCTTTAATCACAAGCATGCCTTTTTTAAAAAAATAAACTTTTTATTTTGAGGTAATTTTTAATTCACATGCAGTTGTAAGAAATAATACAACAGAACCTACATTTTCCCTTTATCCAGTTTCCCTAATGATGACATCTTGCAATATTTATAGTATAATGTCACAACCAAGGTATTGACAATTATGCAGTCAAGATGCAGAGCATCTTCACCACCACAAAGATTCCTCCTGCTGTGATGCCTTATTTTTGCAAATAAAAAATACAAATCTCAGGAAAAAATTTAAGAGATC
This sequence comes from Vulpes lagopus, assembly GCF_018345385.1. Taxonomy (NCBI): domain Eukaryota; kingdom Metazoa; phylum Chordata; class Mammalia; order Carnivora; family Canidae; genus Vulpes; species Vulpes lagopus. The sequence continues at coordinate 125,648,768 of NC_054827.1, read as the reverse complement.
ATTGATGCCAAATAACAGACTTGATTCACTAAGATGAGACACTTTTTAAAATTTTACATCTATTAAACTTTAGTACTACACCGACTAGTTATTGATTTGAGGGAGTAAAGATTTTGGGATCCTCGGCAGTATCTGCCCAATACATTCATATCCTCCCTTTTCTGGAAATACCAAGAGAAACAAGAGCAGAGCAACATATCCAGGAACAGAAGCCAAAGGAGGACAGATGTTCTCTCCGCTACTTAGTATCGAGGGCATCAGCCCAAGACCTACATATGACCAGACGGATGCTGACAGTATCTATCCTCCCAGACTTTGAACCTTGAAGGAGTCATTTAGAGGCCCAGGGTCCTTGGAAAATTGTCAAAGAGGGTGATTCAAGACTAGTGGTGTGGTGAAAAGTGTCTAGTTCAGAGATGTTAGTAAGCATCCTAGCCACCTAGGTCTGTGGTAGACCGATGGCTGGACCTTGTCTCCTTTGGGCCCTGCTCATTCTGCAAGGCTTCCCATCTGTTCCATGAGCTTTCATAACTAGGCTTCCATAAATTAGAATTTATTTCTAATTAAATAAGCCAGAATTTATTTTTGTTCTTTACAAACCAGGAACACTAAAAGGAAGAATTACCTACTATGTCCAGTTAGCTGTATTTGCATCATCTCTTTAATTGTAAGAACAATCTTTTGAAATGGGCAGTACACTAGTATGGAACTGTGTTTTTTCTTGGGTTCTAAATGTTAGAAGCATCTAAACAATAGAGTTGTTCTTACAAATAGGATTTTTAATGATCATCCATTTATTAAATCGCATGAGTTTGCCATGATTCACCATGTGTAGGAATAATGTGACCCAACAGACTGAAAATACCTGATGTCTGATGTGTCAGTGACATCTTCTGTGAGCCATGAGAGTTTTTGGTCACTTATATGATTTGGAACAGATAAAAACTATACTGAGGCATTTAATTCTAATTGTATAAGAGGGGCACCTGGGTGGCTCAGTCAGTTGAGCATGGGACTCCTGATTTTGGCTCAGGTCATGATCTCAGGGTCGTGGGATTGAGCCCCATGTCCAGCTCAGCGTGGATGGAGTCTGTTTGGGATTCTCTCTCCCACTTCCCCTCTGCCCATCCCCCTGCTCATGCTTTCTCTCCTTCTCAGATAAATAAATAAATAAATAAAATCTTAGAAAAACTTGTGTAATATACACCCAATTTCTAAATCTCCATAATAATAGAATTTTTTTAAAAGTCCCAAAGAAGGCATCCAGAAAATATTGAGGCTAGATCAAGTCATTCTCTCTATTTCCTATTGTATTACTCTTTTAATGTTGATAAACCTAAACTTCAGAAATAGTCCTACAATGAAATACACCAAATCCCAGATAGTCTAGATAAATGGACTCCTTCGTTTCTATTTTACATCTAAAGAACCAGAGGCTAAAGATGAGTTCTATAATGTATGTCTGAGACATTACACTAGTAAATTAGAGAGATAGAGCTCACATCTGTATTTCCTATGTCTTTGTCTCTCTAAAGATAATTTGTCTAACTAACTTCTAATTTGCTCCCTCTTTCTTTAAGTGTGTTTGCAAAGAGCTCAGAAGAGCACTGAGCATACAGTAAGTAATATATACCTGTCAGCTGTCAAATCATCATTGTGATTCATCCCTTCTTTACCCATCCACTAGATTTCAATTTTAATCATTGTATTTTTATCTCCAGCTTTCACACTTTACCGAACCTGCTTGGTCATGATTGATAGTCTCTTTTTCCTTTCTATATTTATTCCATCTTTTCCTTCTTTAAACATGATATTCTTAAGTAATATGTCTTCCATATCTAATAATCCCAATATCTGAAGACTTTTGGTGTCAAAACTTGTTGGTAATTGTTTCTGCTGAGAATTACCCATGATAGCCTACTTAATGTCTATTTGGCCATTTTTCATTAGGAGTTGGTATTTGGCTGAAGTTAACCTATGGGCATCTTGAAGGCTGCAACGAAGATGGTGACCTCCTGACAGAATTTGCATATGGCATTTCTGGACACCAGGAACTGCTCTCAAGTTAGAGCTACATTAATTTCCTGGCTTTATTTTCCATTGCCATTGATGGTACAAAGTAACCACATGAGGACAGGTCTGGACCAGAACTAACCTTTTCCAGGGGAGACAAGTATTGTCAGTAATAGAATTCTATCAGAGTCACAGCAGAAACACTTTCTTGTCAGTGGCAGGAAGATATTTTTTTAGAGCAACCATTCACTGAGAGTCATGGCTTATGAGGGGATGTTAAGCCTAGTATCTTCCCTGTTGTGTGAACCCCAGATCCATTTCTTATAGTCTGTGTGACCAACAGTCCTCAAAACGTTGGGTACCTGGTTGTGTCATTTTACCCAAGATTATTCTGTCTTACGATTCACCTTCCTGGTTTCAGTTCATGGTTTGTTGGTTTGCAGTTTTATACTTAAGAAATTCCTTACTACTTGTGAGCTCAGTCACACAATAGCAAATGTGTTTGTATTCTTTCTTTCTTTCTTTCTTTCTTTCTTTCTTTCTTTCTTTCTTTCTTTTATTTAAGATATATACATTCCATAGCAGAGAAGCTCTCTGGACCATCTTCAGGAATGATTGTAATGATAACAACCATGCTCTGTCTAGGAGAAAGATCATGCACAGACTTTCATCCCTCTTGCTCCTACCCCTTTCAAATATCCCCAGAAACATCCTGCCAGGCCCTTGGCAGGTGTCTCCTAAGCACTCTGTGGATTACTCAACTATTACCCTTTCTCTCTTTTCCTTTCTGGATTATGTTGCTGCTATTACTGGTCACCAAAGATGCCAAAATGACCACTCTGTCCTTGTAAACCAAGGGACCTTATGCTCTTGCTATGCCTAGGCCAAGACACTGACTTCATGACCAAGAATGCCAATGCCAAGGGTGAGAGCACCATCCCTCTCACCCGACCTGGTTCACCCCTGTGACCAAGGCCACCATGTCAAGGCTCTTGGCATCTTGGTCCTCAATCCCTACAGTAATCATATAAAGATCACTTTAAATTTTTTTTATCAATGAGGAACAGGGTCAAAGATATTTGTTATCCTTGGGAGTAACATTTGCTGAGAACACTAGGCACTGTATGATTTCTCTATATACATTATCTCATCCATTCCATGGCAACCCTTTGGTCTCCAACTAGAATCTGTCAACCCAATGAAGGTGTCTCTACTTTTTCCAAATGAGTGTCTAAACCACATCATAGTTAAGAATGCTGGCTCTTAAAAAAAAAAAAAAAGAATGCTGGCTCTAAACCCCCACTGGGTAGGTTTGAATTCCTTTTCTGCCACTTATGAGATGTTTGGCTTTGAAACAACTATCTCACCCCTCTCAAGGGTTTAGGATTCCTGTCTGTAAAATGGAGTAGAGCAAAGGACATGTCCCAAAAGGTTGTCATGAGAATGAGAGAAGAGAATCACCGTAAATGTTTGCCCCCATACCTGGCACATCATCAGTGCTAGATACATGTTAAACATTTTTAATGTTTTGCTATTATTATGTACCTCAACATAAGAGTTAATGAACTAAGGATAGATTCGTCTCATTGTGACTTTTTCATTGAATGGATACTAAAAGTATAGTTAGTGTGACAGTGTTAACACTAAAAGGGGGATCCACAGATTCAAAGACTATAAACTTCTGTCCTAAGGAGATTCATTGCTACCTCACAGGGCTGTGGTGAGGATTAAGAGAAAATGGAACTGGGTCACTTCAGGTCCAGAAGGGTCACACCCACCTGTGCCCCAGATGAGAGCAAGGCATCACTGCGGCTGAGGGGGTGGGATCTGGAACAAGAACATCTCTGGTGACAGAGACAAAAGACTGTGCAAAGTCTTTTTCCAGAGTCCTGATCAATGCTTTGATAAGCCAGACCTGCCTGCATGTTAGCATTCTAGAACTGTCAGGAGAGGTTATAACACCAAAAGTCAATATTTTCCAAGTCCAGGACATTCCAGTGGGTGACAGGAAAATGGCTTTGGGAATTTCTGACAGACTGAGTTTTAAAAAAATGAAAATAACATATAAGAACAAAGGGAAGTCAGATGAATAGCACAGACTCGAAGATACAACCGAGAGGTTATATTTATATCTATATTGATATCCACATCTACACCATATCTATATTTATATCTGTGCTTTTATCACCAATCTCATCTTTCTCATGCAATTAGGAGTCATCTTCTGCCGACTTGGCAAGCAACATGAGATTCAAGGATGGCCCAGAAATATAAAAACCCACAGCGATAATTGCTTATTTTCCATCTCTCTCTCTGTGCACGCTGCTTGGCTTTTCTCTTTCTTGGGACACGAAGTCCTCATTTATACTCATTAAAATGTGTTAATGAGAACTTTGCAGAGAGAAAAATGAGAAGAGTAAGAAGAGGAAAGAGAAAAAAAAAAGACACATCAAGGGATTTTATCTTTTAGTTAATAAGCAAGACAGAGCAAAGTCAAACCAGCCCAAAGTTGCATTTTTTTGGCCAGGAGCATACTGTTTGCTCACTAAAGATGCTTATTACTCCTTCCTTAGTTTTTATGAATCCATGGGATACTCTTTAGTAGCATGAACTGGTTTTCAATTCAGTAACCCTATTTTGAATACCTACTGGGCAAAAGGGACACAGTTTGATAAACTGGAAAACACAAAACATGTCTTTTTTCTTTCTACCCATGACCACTTGGGTCAACCATAATCACTCTCCAAGGCTTCCATGTGCATCCTTTGATACACAGTGCTTGGCAAATTGTAGCTATTCAATAAATATTTGCCTTGTAAATAAATAAGTAGGTCTACCTGGATACCCAAACACAATCAAAGCACACCACAGTCCAGGTGGGCAGGGCCATGACTCTTTATTTATTTTTAAAGATTTATTTATTTATTTTACAGAAAAGACACACGAGAGAGAGAGAGAGGTAGCAGAAAGAGAGGGAGAGAGAATATCAAGCAGCCTTCCTGCTGACATGGAGCTCAATCTCACGACCCAAGATCACAACCTGAGCCAAAACCAAGAGTCAGACACTCAACAAACTGTACCACCCAGGCACCCACCATGACTCTTTCTTTAAAAACAACTCAAACCAGCCAAACCATGACTGTGCATATGAAGCCCTGTGTTTCCTTCCTTTGAAATATCACCATTTTGGGATTCCTCTCACCCTCATCCATCTTGGTAGCTGCTCATCCTCACCTCACCTCCATTCTCTCCTCCAGTTCTGGTCCCTTCCTGTTATTGCACTCTATGAACACAGCTCTCGAAACCACTGTCAAGTGATTCTAATTTTGCTGCAGTATTTTCCATCAGAACTTTAGGACTAGGTCTGAGATAAGCTGTTCAGAAAAGAACCTCCCGCATATACGAAGTTTCGGTCTCACTCAGCTCTTCGGTCTCACTCAGTTCTGCCTTCCCACTTTACCTCTTTCAGATTTTAAAGGTAGTGTTAACATGGTCAGAGCTGTGTGCTTTGGGGAAAATTGCCCTGAAGAGAATGGGAGACTGGAGTCAGAAAGTTAGAATATACCAAACCACCCAAGTGAGAAGAAATGAATGTCTGAAGGGGGGTGGTGATGGGGAGGAGGACAGGGAAGAAATGAGAGATACATTAGGGAAGGCAAATGGCCTGGAAAAGTGATTGGATGAGATTCAGGCTCAACAGCCTATGGTGAACTGGTGATTATAAAGCATGTGCTGTATCAGAGAAAACAGCCTTCATGGATAAGTGCTATCTGAGAAGGTGCCTTAGAAATAATGAAATGGAAGCTGAGTTCTCCATGACAAAGAATTTACACACTGACTTAGGAGTTAGTAGGATGGGATTCTCGTGGGGATCCCAGTGGAGAGCACCTGGCAGGACTCACAGAAATGATCTTGGATCCTGCAGCCCTTAGCACTAAGACTAACAAGTAGTAGAGGTACAGTGGACATCCCTCGTTGTTGGTCCAGCACTTGTTTTCCCTTCTTGAAAGCAAAGCCCATTTTTCTTGTGGAGCCACTTCACTGTGAAACAGGAATAGTTGACTATTACCCTGACTACCAGAGTGAGCAAATAACTCCTGCCTATCTAATATGAGGATTCTATCCCCCTGACCTCAATAATTTGTTCAAGTTTGGACAATTGGCCAGAAAAAATCCAATAGGAATTTCTTAAAAGATTAAGATGACCTATTCTAAGGCATTAGAATTAAGATTTCTTTTTTTTTTTTTCTATCTAGAGTGTGAATGTACTTTTAAGTTATTTTTCCACTCTTCCACACTACATGCCTATGTTGCAGGCATAAGGATCCCTCAGTGGTATGTAACTAAAACTCAATGTCAACTAGTCTAAGAGTTTAAGATGAAAAAACAAAAATTATCCTGGTTCCCAGACTCATTTTCCTTCCACTGTCCTCTACTACCTTCATCACCCTTGTAGAGACTAGCACAGAGTTGTGAAATGGACATAGTTTATCCTTTCTGAGAAAATTTATTTGTTCTGGTAATTACACAACTGTACTCTCAACATTTCTACTGTTACCTCTTCACACAATTTTTTAAAGATATGACAAAAGATGGTGTTACTTTACATTACACACACATACACCCATGCCTTTGAAAAGTGCTACTAGCTTTTATCTGTGGCTGTGTGCTTGCTTTTACAGTTCTCTTTCTTTTCCTATGCTGGGCTTTTTGAAGCAAAAAACTAGTCTTAGAATTGGATAAGGATTAAGGATGAGCCAATACCACCCTATATGTTATAGTAAATACCCACATTTTCTGCACTAAAGAGACTGGGTTCTGCTAGATTCCAGAGTTTGCAGAATGACTAAGAACCCATCCATATACTACCAGGTGCTTTAAAAGGACCCAAATCTGTCTTGCTCAGCTGAAGTGCTGGATGTTTCTTTTCGTATCACCTCTAAGTTTAACACAAGTTGTATCTGTTGCTGGACATCTTTCATGAGGCATATGAATAGATCTGGTGTTCACACAATCAACAAAAACCCATGACCAATAGAGTCCATTTTTTTTTTTTTTTTAGGTGTTTAGAGAAGCACACTTAGAAACTGCTTGGAGTGATTTGAGTAGGAATAGTTAAATAAGCCCAAATTTTAAAAACTCTTTAATTTAACTAGAAAACTGCTACCAAACTTTCAGGAGGAAATCAGAAAAATTCACAAGAAAACTTGCTGAAGTCAGGACTTACCTCAAAAAAAATTTTTGAAAAGTCTAGGCTAATCACATAAATAGTTATTCATATTTTTCTAGGCTTTTACCATTTGCTGAGATTTCAGTCATAGACTCTTATTTGAGTCAAAGAGAACAGGCACTATTATTTTTATCCCCTTTTGACAGCTGCTAAAATTGAGGCATGGAGTGGTTAAGCAAATTTCCAAAGGTCAGACAGCTAATAAATGGGGAAGATGTGACTCAAAAAGCACTCTACCTCTATGTCCAGAAGGCAGCAGGAAAGAAAATGAGATCTAAACTCTGGGCTCCCCAGACATTGAATAACTTTGTGACGTTGGTCCAGTTACTTAATCATTTTAGCATTTTAATTGACTTCCTCATTTATGAAATATGGATAACATTTACCTGGAAGTTTTATTCGGGAGACTGAATAAGATAATGTAAGTTAGACACCCACCCCGTAGTATGTAGTCCATATTGGCTTCCTCCTCCTTCTCTTAGAGTACATTGCAAATTCCATATGAACTACCACAGCAAATCTAAAGCCGTGAGCCATATGTAGATATTCACGTATTCAGAATAAAAACCATGGGAGGTCCTCAGTCATTAGTGAAATATTTATTTGCACTCCCTGCCTCCTACTCCATCTCTGTCACTACCTCAGAGTGGGTACCTACTTTATTTCTTGTACCAGCTGAGGATGCCACCATCAACCCAGTTCCCAAACTTGACTCCTACAAGGCCCCCATGTTTTTCCTTCCTCTTGCCCTTGGCATCCCACTAATCACTGAATCCTACTCATGTCACCATGTAAAACTGTCTACTAAATGTGCTTTTTCCCTCCTGTGACCATCTCCAGTGCTGTAATGTGCATCCCAATCTGCTTCTGTACCAACCCCCTCTATTCCATCCTACAGGGTGCTCTCCACTGTAAGTCTGGAAAACACTGGTCTGATGATGCAATCAGCCTACACCAACTTCTCCCATCTCTCCAACTGCCTGAGGATTTCATTATCTCTAGCTTGGTACATAAGACCTTCCATCAGCTGGTCCTGCTCTGATCTTCTCCCATATATTCCATCCCTTTTCCAGAAACCCCCAGGGCCATGTCTAACTATTATAATTGCCTAAAGGTGCCTCACTCTCTCTCATCCTCCTTGGTTGATCTTGCTTGGAAAACTCTCCTCACTTTATTTTCTGAAAAAGTTTCTCCATCATTAAAATTCAGCCCAGTATCATCATCTTCTCTAGGATACTTTCTTTTTTTAAAATTTTATTTATTTATTCATGAGAGACAGAGAGAGAGAGAGAGAGAGAGGCAGATACATAGGCAGAGGGAGAAGCAGGCTCCATGCAGGGAGCCCGACATGGGACTCTATCCCAGGTCTCCAGGATCACACCCAGGGCTGAAGGCGGCGCTAAACCGCTGAGCCACCCCCGGCTGCCCACTAGGATACTTTCAATAACACCCCACACACACAAAGAAGCTGGCTTATATGCCCCCACTGTGTGCTCCTGTAGCACCTTACATTTGCCCCATTTTCTCAAAGAACTGTTCAGAGTGTACAGTAACTGGTAGTTTATATATCTCTATGGAGATAGAGTTGTGAGGTACAACATTTTATTAAGATTGAAAACAAGCTCTAAAGCTGCCTAGGTAAATCTCCTGCAGTGTCACTTACCAACCATGAGATCTAAGGTAAGTTTAACTGACCCTTCTAGGCCTCATTTTGTATTTGTAAAAAAGTGTGTGTTCATTTCTTATGCCTGCTATAGTAGATTACCACAAACTTGGTGGCTTCAAGAAGAAAAATTTCTGTTCTCACCATTCTGAAGGCCCAAAGTCTCAAGGTGTCAATAGGGCTTTGCTCCCTCTGAAAGTTGTAAGAGAAATCTGTTCTGTTCCCTATCTTCTGCAGATTCTGGTGGCTCAGGGTGTTCCTTGGCTTATGGCCACATCACTGCAATCTCTACTCCCATTGTCACATGCCATTGCCATTTTCCTCTTTATATGTCTCTCTTCTGTGTGGCTTTTATAAGGACATTTGTCATTGGATGTAGGGCCCAGCATGAAAATCCAGATGATGATCTTAAGATGTTTAGCTTAATTACATCTGCAAAGGACTTCCTCCAAATAAGACCACATTCATTTACACCCATAAGAGTTTCCAGAATTAGAATGTAGACATCTTCTGGGAGGCCACCATTTAACCCACCATAAGGTGCTGTAATAGTTTGCCTGGCTCTTGTATTTCTCAGCAATATTGGAAGAGATTGTGCATATAAAGTTCTCAGATCAGTATCTGGCAGAGAATAAACATTCAATAAATAATATCCATTATTATTTATTGTCATTCAGTTACTGTCATATATAGAATCCTTAATAGTTTCTTTTTTTTTTTTTAAGTTGTGTTTCTTAGGTCAAAACGTTAGCTAGAACACTTGGGGCATGTTGCTAACAGCAAGGGTTTAAATAAGTTTCACTACTCTTCACCATAACAGGAAAACTCAATTAACCAGAATGCTCATCCCTTATCATACATGAACTTTGTCAGTGTTTCCTGTAGTAGCTGTTTCCCAAAGGAAGATCATCCATGCTGAGGGCATGAAATATTTTGTTCTTTGCTAGTACCCAAATAATGAATGACTTTATTTGAAATAATAATTGGGAGAAGTCATGTGTATGTGATTATAGACTTGGAAAAGGTAAGAAAGCAACCATCAAATAACCACCCTGCAGGATTACAGATGTGAGGACAGACCAAGGTTGGCAAAGTAATGATTTTCCCCAGGTCTCTCCTTGAGCTGGTGATAAAGCAGAGACTAGATCCCAGGTCTCCAGATTTATCCCAGCCTTATACTCACTGGCAATCTGTCTCATCTTGTTGACACCACTCAATGCAAAAAGTAACAGCAGTTATTTAAAGGGATGGAGACTTTTAACTAAGTCACTCTTATGTGACATAGCACCATACAATTATCAGCAGTCTTGCCAGTTCTACTCCAATAGACCCAGTAATGATACAGATGACAGCTTTAACAAACTTATACTTCACTGCCATTTGGTAAGAGCAACAGAGTAAAACAGTGTAGTATATTCCAGCTACTTTATTTTTACACACAAGGTCCTCTACAACTTTTCTTGATAATATGATCACCTTGTCCCCCCCACACACACCTTTTGCTCCAATTAAATAAAGTGTCACTGACCCCATACCTACTCCGTGTCTGCTCCATTTTTCTTCCAACTCTTGTTCTCTGCATTTTGAATACTTTCTCCTCTAGTCTTAGCACTCCCAAATCCTGCCATCTTTGAGGGTTCAGTCCAAGTGCTATCTAACCCAAAACATCTTCCTGGTTTGCTTCTACCAGGAAGTGACATTTCTCATCTCTGAACTCCCACTGCTTCTTTTTTACACTTGTCTCACATCATTAGTCATTTCCTAATTTGTATTTATCTTCCCTTTGCAAAGTCTTTTCTCTCAGAGACCTAATACATAAAATGAGGGTTAAATAATATTTATGTGAGAGAGTTTATTATGAACTTGGAACCCTACATGTCACTATACTTTTTCAGAGAGATTAAACATCTGATCATCCCACCTTGGTCACAGCTCCATGGACAGGATGGGAACCTAGTTCAAGACCAACTGATCCCTAAATTGACCAGAGACTATACAGTGGCAGACAGGGGTGACAGTGATGTCCTAGAGCTGGCTCATACTGATTCACAGGATCCAACTGTTCCATTTTCAGGAGTTGAGGAGTTATGTTGGTAGTTTGAAATCAACTGTAGTGGAATTATGTGCACCATGGAAATTGGCAAACATCACAAATCAGGGTTTCCCCCATCTCAAACTACCCACAGGCAGCCAGTTATGGAACATGTACCAGCACACCACTGCTGCTAGCACACTGAATCTTCTCCCTTGGCAGTTTGAGTGTGAGACTTACAGAAAGAGACAGTGATCCTTAACAGAGACAAAAGCAGAATAACTCAGAAGGCTGTAAGCAAGGAGACATGAGCAAAAGCCTCAAGGCAGAGAGACAGGAATAGAAATAAGTTAATCAGTAATGGCAGGTTTGTAGAAGCAAAGGCAGAGGGTGGTGAGGTTGTTTTCATGACCAATTCCTGGAGTAGGAAAAAACAGATGCCTCCGCCTGGGATGGTGACTAATTCTGGTTTCTGGAGTTCCATGTGCTGGATCCCACATGAACTTTTGTGACTCCTGCTCTTCTGGAACTCTGGCTCTGTAGTGGTTCCTGTTTTTACTTACTTTGTTGTCTTTCCTGAAACAAATCTTCATCACAAAGAACCCAAAGATCATGGCAGAGTGACTATGACACCTTGCTCTGCTCATAAAGGGCTTTCAGAGCCTTCTCATATTTCATGCTCACAATAGCCCTCATGGGGACACAGACTACCAACCTTTGTTGGCACCAACCAGCACACCAAATGAGGAAGCTGAGGCTCTGAGAAGCTGCAAAACTTGCCCAACAACATCCAGGTAGCAGAGAGCAGAAGCAAGAGAGAAACCCAGGCTATCTAGCATAGAGATCCAGAGCTTTGCCCACTGGGGCCTGGATGATCTGTAAGGGTCATGTATGATGTGCATCACTCTGACACTCTGCCCACCTAGATGACAGTCTGTGACCTGACCGACGAGTAAGTTTAGCTCACAATTAGAAGGAGCAGAGGCCAAGAGGTAGAAAAACTGAAAGAGGAGGGAGTAAGAAAGAAAATATAGTTTGAAAGTTTGAGTGTCATATCTAAGTAATGTGGTCGAGGCATATATACACATACATACACATATGTGATATCACATAGATTATATTTCATATGTATTATGTGGCATCAAACACACCCAGGTTAAAGTCTCAGCTTCATATTCATTGGACATGAGAACTTGCATAAGTCATTACCCTTCTGAGATTTCACCCATAAAATGGGCATTAATTTCTCTGTCTACCTCATAAGATTCTGGTAAGGCTTACTGAAAATATGTATATGAACCATTTGGCACAAAGCCTGCTGCAGAGTAAGTATATTATATATTTGGTGTATAGTTTCCATTATTTTAAGTAAAAGAATTTTAAAAGTCATGAATAACTATAATAATTTTAATCTGATTTTATCCTAAAAAGCACTCACCACTAATAAAAGGACCACTATACACAAATCAATGGTATTCCATACATGCACACCGTCTGCTCTGAAAAAAAAAAAAAATTGGAAACACGCAAGGCTCAAAATTAAACGTCTTTAAATAAAACATAAAGCAAAAACAGCTGCTGTTGGAACTTGGTCCCTAGGCAGATTTGATTTTTGAAAATGACAAAGACGCCAAATTGTGCTTCGATCCCTGGGCTGCACGAGCGTGGGGAACGTGACTGCCTCCTTGCACTGATTGCCTGCGTGAGGAAAAGATGCAGATGCTTGAACAAAGGATATCGTATGCTGGACACACAGCTCTTTGGGACCTGAAGCCAGCAGGGAATTCTGCAGCCACATCACAAACAGTGTTGCTGAATTTCCTCCCATTTTCTGAAATAGCAGCACCACAAATGAGACACTCTAATGGGTGCCATAAATATGAAAAGAGCAAATTCATTAGGCTGATATAGGATAACACTCCTTGCCATGGCAGAGAAATCACCTATATTTCTAGAAACCTCAGTATGTGGCCTTATCATTTCCTAATAGATCCTCTGCTAATATATTACAGACCAAGACCAATGCCACCCAGGAGGTGAGCTTCTCATGCGGTGACCCAGAAATGAGATCCAGGCTATCTATCAGAGATCTTTTTTGAACATAATTCTTTTTAAATATAATTTTAAAGTTAGTAAAATAAAACTGAAGAAAACACAGAATGTAGAGGCAAGAATAAAATCCACCATCAAACACATAACCTTAATACAGTTACTGCCTTTTGCGTGCATGCTTTCCAGCCTTTTATTCCTCACATGGTTGCTTTTACAGAGTATCTGTTGATTTTACAACATGAATTTTCAGGAGCTGGGCTGGCATTCTGTAAGGTGGGGTAGGGCAATAGCGGGTGACCCCCACCCACTTGCCATGGTATCAGATAAAGGAAATTCATTTCTCTGAGGAAAGGTTTACTGATACTGGTGCCTCCCTCCCACATGAGTGGGAATACCCCAGAATGAGGAACAGCTCCTTCATCATAGCCCCAGCTTACCTTTCCTGCATTTTCATGTCACTTTCTCCTTCATATCCAGTGTTTCTGGCACAGTGAGTTGATCCCCAGTGAACTTGATCACCCCTCAAGGTGATCACTCTGCCTGAAAGTCTCCTAGTTTACAGCTGACTCCTTTTGACCATTCAGGCTTTATACTACATGCCCCTCTGCTACGAAGCCTTTGCTGAACCTGACTTGACCCACACCTCAGACTCAGGAGGTGATTCAGAACACTACAGCTACCTCGTCATTGTGCTCATTATGCTATTTTAATTTTGGTTTTCCTATCAATCTCTTTCCAAAGAGGGAGACATAAAGTCACATTCAGAAGGGAAGTTAAGGACCAGGAACTTGGCTTGCCATCCCCACCCCCAACAGCGTGCATGTGGACCATGGTGGTATATGAGCTGCAAGAGCTTCTGCCCACGGGTAAAGTGTGAACACTGAGATCCAGGGATGAAGCCACTTTGGAGACTACTGGTGGGTCCATCAGAGGCTCTTTTCCTGGATATCCCCATGGGCTTCCAGGCTAAGTTCAGTCCTTTAAAGGATCACACCTGAGGATGCCTGGGTGGCTCAGTGGTTGAGTATTTGCCTTCAGCTCAGGGCATGATCCCCTGTCCTAGGATCAAATCTGGCATCAGGTTCCCTAAAGGGAGCCTAATTCTCCCTCTGCTTATGTCTCTGCCTCTCTCTCTTTGTGTGTGTGTCTCTCATAAATAAATGAATAAAATCTTTAAAAAAAAAAAAAAAAAGGACCGCATCTGAAGATAGGAGATCTTCAATAACTAGGAGAAAAATAGTCATGATCAGATGGTGGAGGCTCACAGAGGATGAGGAGTCAACATGAGTTCTCATTGTCAGACACATGATTGCAGAGAGGAATGAGAAGAGGGAGGTGAATGAAACCCCCAGTGGATGCTCTCTGAAGGACTTGAGGCCCTGAACTGTTGAGACAGACAAACAGAAAGACATGGAGCCACAGATGAGAAGTAACCAACCACCAAGCACTGCACACTATATCCTTGTGTTCAGAAGGGGAAAAAAAAAAAGCCAGAATGAATACAAGACTATGGTTTTCAGGGCTGAGGCTCTAATAAAAAAGGAGGTTAGAACTGCCACTTACAGTCCCCAAAAGTAGATGGTATCTCTAAACCACATACTTCCAAAATAGTTTATTTTATGTACTTGTGTGACCTCCTCTAATTGCACATAGATCAAGAACTGCTAAGTGGAAGGCACTGCATAAATATTTGTTGGATGGATGGATGGATGGATGGATAGATGGATGGATGGACAGAAGGGTGAGTTAGTTCAATGCTATCACTAGATTACTCAGAGGGAACTGTGCCTTAGAAAGTAATACAAAAATAGATCACTTGGACAGTCATCAACCAAGGTCTGGAAGGACAAACTCAGAAGCAAAGCAGGACAGTTCCAGAAACAAAGAGGGAGGCAGATGGACAAGTACCCAAAAGGAAGCCTCATAGTCTCTGATTCCATTTTTCAGTGACACCCTGCTTCTTGACTAGGTCCGACTTTAGGGAATACTCGGGGCAGGAGTTCCAGTATCCTTGTGTTTGAATGAAGAATGCTATGAAATTCCAGAATCCTAAAAGAATCAAGAGTCCTGAAAGGAAACTATTGCAGTCCCTCAGCTATTCCAATAGTTTGAATATACTTACAGAAAATGAGCATTGTTCTAATTAGGTTGATGTGGAAAACCATAGCACTGTGCTCCTCAGGGGCTGCACCAGTTTGCATTCTCAGCAATAGTGCATGAGGGCTAGGCAAAACACTTTGGTAATCCCAAAAGGGTAAATGGATTAAATTCCCCTATTAAAGGATAGAGTCTGAATTAAAAAAAATATATATAGCATCATGTATCACCATGCACACTCCTAAAACAAAAATATCGACGAAAAGGAAAAGATTAGAAAATAATATGACAGGCAAAAGCTGACAAAAAGAGAACCAGGTATAACAATATTAATATCAGTTCAGTTAGTTTAACTATAAAATTGTTTCTTTGTTAATGATCAGGATTTTTTTTTTAAGTAGGCTCCACCCAGTGCAGAGCCCACATGGGGTTTGAACTCACAACCCTGAGATCAGGACCTGAGCTGAAATCCAGAGTCAGGTGCTTAAACAACTGACCTACCCAGGTTCCCTGATCAGGATTTTATCAACACAATGAGGTGTTAAGATGGTCATCTCCTGGATGCCTGGGTGGCTCAGCAGTTGAGTGTCTGCCTTTGGTTCAGGGTGTGATCCTGAAGTCCTGGGATGGAGTCCCACATCGGGCTCCCTGCATGGAGCCTGCTTCTTCCTCTTCCTCTCTCTCTCTCTCTCTCTCTCTCTCTCTCTCTCTCTGTGTGTGTGTGTGGGGGGGGTGTCTTGTGAATAAATAAATAAAATATTAAAAAAAACAACTGGTCATCTCCTGCTGACCAGCTCTTCTCATTAGCACATAAGTCTCTGATTTCCCTAAATAAAAGTTAAATTAACTCATGTAACACTCTCAGGATGCCTGGGTGGCTCAGAGGTTGAGCATCTGCTTTCAACTCAGGATGTGATACCAGGGTCAGGGATGGAGTCCTGCGTTGATGGGACTCCTACAGGGAGACTGCTTCTTCCTCTGCAACTCCCTCCCTCTATATCTCTGCCTCTCTCTGTGTGTCTCTCATGAATAAATAAAATCTTTAAATAAAATGTAACACTTAATTTGATAAAAATAAAATAAACTAATAAAATAAATATAAACTTATAAAAAATATACTCAATACATTTGGTGAAGAAAATCTTTCAAGATATAGGTTCTTTGTGGCAACAGCAAATAAAAGAGGAAGTGTTCTACAGAGAAAACTGTGGACACCCCAACTTTGTTCCAAGTTCTCAAAGGATGGCACTGAGGCTCACAGAATTTCCAGAATCTGCCCACAGACATACCACTGGACTTTGCCTCCAACGCTCATGTTCTTTTGCACTCAATCAGTTCTGTCCCACAAAATGAAAAGCTTGTTGCAAAAGGCTGAGTGGCTGGCTACACACTGCAGCCTTGCTGATGAGCCTTTGCCCTACCAGCCTGATACCAAGCAGACAATGGCAGGGAGTCTCCCTTTCCAAGTCTGTAGTGAAACAGCAGACACCCCTCCAATGCCACTTAAATCCAAAGGCTGGAAAATCTAGCAGGATTTCTATGTTGCAGTCTGGAGGCAGAAGTCCTTCTTTGGGAAAACTCACTTTGCTTTTAAGGCAACTGGTCACCAAAGCCTGGGCAAGTTGACTCATAGAATTAAGCGTCACAACCACATGTCCAACAGCATCCAGAAAATTCCTGCACCAGAAGAAAAAGGAATCTTGATTTCAAAAATGCCAACATCTCTGGCCTCCTTTCCAGATTCTGCAAGGTAGAAATAATGCACTCTGAGTGAGAGAATTACTGGTTTTTAAAATGCTGACAAGGTGCAAACTGCCACAAATGGCCTTCTAACTGGATGATTCACACACACAAGGCAGGGCTACCCGGGCGCCACCTTCTCAGAGCATTCCTGCACCTCAGGCACAATCCACTGGCCCATGAGCCTTATACCTTGTGGGGAGTAGGGAAGACCTAACCACATACAATGAAAAGGAGTTATTTTATCATTAGATGCAACTCTTGCCCCAACTTGTCACACCTAGCTGGACTGGGCCAAATGGATTCCATCGCCAGGTTGTCATAAATGTCTTTTTTTCAGCCCTGAGCCACGTGTCCTTTCTGCTTAGCTGCATGTTAGTGTCATGGGAAAGCATTCACACACCCCTTCCCTCTGCGCTCCAAGGGGAAGCGCCCAGAACAGGCTGTGGGAAATCCTAGCTTAGGTATCCACATCTCTATGGCACTGAAGCCTTTGCTGATTTAACTCATTGACTCAATCATGCCCAGGCCAGAGAAATCAAGCCTTTCCATTTATTGTTTTTCTTTTTTTTTTTAATTTTTTTTTTAAATTTTTTTTATTTATTTATTTATGATAGTCACAGAGAGAGAGAGAGAGGCAGAGACACAGGCGGAGGGAGAAGCAGGCTCCATGCACCGGGAGCCTGATGTGGGATTTGATCCCGGGTCTCCAGGATCGCGCCCTGGGCCAAAGGCAGGCGCCAAACCGCTGCGCCACCCAGGGATCCCTCTTTTTTCTTTTTTTTAACAAGGAATCTATTCTCTTCCAGATGTGAAACATCCTTCTGCTCTCTGTTTTCCTGCACCCCCCTATAACAAAATTGGCAGCAGACTCAGTGGAAGCTACTTTATTTTGGGAGTCCTTCACCTGTAAGGCAGGAAAGATAGCACCTATCCGGAGTCCTTGTGAAGATACAGAAGATCTTAGATTCTAAGTGCTTGATATCAGTAGACAATGAACAAAATCCCTTTCCTCTTCCCTATGATCTATGCAATGCTCCTGTTGTAAGCTAACTCCCCATGTGTTGTCCCAGTGGATCACACAACATTCCCCTGAGACAGGCATTGATTATCAGCAGCTGGCAGCAGTGGAAACCGGGAGTCAGTTTGTCATACTTCTGGCTTTGGGGTGGATGGGAGGAGGACCTGCTTTGTTCTTAAACTCATCCATTAGCATACTCAGGCCTTTTGTTTCACAACAAATGACAGATCAGGACAAACAGGTATCTGAGAAGATACTAACCAACCAGGACAGGCAGGCAAGAGCAAGCCCTGGAGCCCTGCCAGCAAGTCCCAGGACACCAAAGGGCCAGAGAAGAGGAAAATGGTAGGAGACACGGGGTCAGGCACAGGGTGGGAAGCTGTGAGAGGGTGATGGGGGCACAGAAGGAATGAGGATCCCAGATGCACGGAATGAGGGGAAGAAAGACAAGACCAGCTTACACGTGAGGAAGCAACATGTGTGGGAGACAGGCTGATGAGGGAAGCCATGTTGGGAGAAAGGCAGCTCCTCCACTCAATTGCTGTGTCATAGCCACTCTCATCTCTAGCCTGGAATACTACAACAGCCTTTCCACTGGTCTCCCTGCTTCTGACCCTGGCCCCTTTAGCCTAGCCTCCTCACAGCAGCCAGAGAAAGCCCAAAAAGGCTTGAGTCAGCTTATATCCCTACTTAACTCAAACCTCACAGTGGCTACCATCTCAGAGCAAAACCAAAGTCCTCAGAAAGTTTTGCAATGTTTATGGTCTTCTATGATCCACCCTCCATCCCTCATCACTCCTCCTACTGACTTCCTCATGTGCATACTTAGCTCCAGCCAAACCAGCCACCTTTCCCCTCTGCACGTACACCAGACCCACATTCATGCTCTGAGGGCTTTGCACTGGCTCCTCCTCCACCTGGATGTTATTTTCCCAAAGATTGCTTGGTTCATCCCATTGCTCCAGTCTCACATTCAGCCTTGCTCAAATCCCGTATTTTCAACAAGGCCTACCCTGCATACCTTATTTTGTGCTACATACTGCCCCTAGCCCCACAGCCTCTAGTTCCTTTCCCTGCTCTTTTTCTTATTTGTGTTCACATATTTTGTAAAAAGTTTTATTTATTTATTTGTTTGTTTATTTATTTATTTATTTATTTATTTATTTATTTATTTTGAGAGAAAGAGAGAAGGAGCACAAGTGAGGGAAGGGGGTAGGGGCAAAGGGAGAGGGAGAGAATCCTAATCAGAGTCCACAGTGAGCACAGAGCCACCATGAGGCTCCATCTCAGGATGCTGAGATCATGACCTGAGCCAAACTTAAGGGTCTGTGGCCTGACTGAGCCACCCAGGGGCCCCTTATTTATTCTTTATTGTCTGTATTATACCACTAGACTATCAGCCTCACAAAGGCAGTGATCATGGTCTGCTTGTTCAAGATAATATTCTAAGGTCTGAGAATGGTCCCTGACAAATAGTGGATGCTCCGAAAACATGTGGTGAGTGAATGAATCAATGAATTAATATGGACTCTAGAGCCAGATGAACTCAAAGATTGAATCTACCTCCATGCTTCTCCTCTTGGGCAAGTAGATTAAGCTTTCTGAGGCAAGGTTCCCTCATTTGTAAAATGGGAATTATAGTTTATACCTCGTAAGGTTGCTATGGGGATTAAGTAAGAGAACTTTATAGAATGTACCTGGCCCAAAATTGGCTCTCAATAAACATTAATTTTCTGTACATATTTTCAGAGATAGCAGTATCTAAGATGAGAGTTTGCTTATCTGATATTCTGGGCTGAAAGAATCCATAAACGTCTGTGAACACCAACTCTATGCCAGGCACTATGTTAGGCCAGTGAGTAAGAATAGATAAGAAAGTAACCGTGCCCTCAGGGAGCAGAGTCCTTCCGAAAAGCAGATCCAACAGCTCTAAATTCCATCAGAAACATTCAGAAGGTATTAAGGGAGTGGAAAAGTAGCAGAAATTAACTAAAAGCTTATTTTGAAATAACTTTAGATTTAAAATAAAAGTTAAATAATGCAGAGGGTTCCTGTATACCTCTCCCAGGCTTCCCCCAATCATAGCATCTTAGACAACCAAGAAATTTATATTGGTCAGTTTTTACTTATGCAGATTTTACCAATTTTCACACTCTTTACGGGTATAGTATTATGAGGTATTATCACATGTATAAAGATTTACTGTTAAAGAAAATCAGAAAGGATTTCACAAAGGTGATAAATACCTTGTTTATTTCTCATTACGTTCTGAATGCCAAGATTTAACATTTCCATTTAATAGATAATATAATGAAGCTCAGAAAAGCTACATGACTTGCCTACAGTGACATAGCTCATAAGTGGCAGAGCTGGTACCTGTGGTTTTCTGACATTTTGGCATGTACTCATGTGAAAAACCTTAAGGTCAGAGACCGGGGTCAATGACTGGGGTCTGATAGTATTAGAAGGAGTTATCAGGGCTTTGTCTTCAGAGTAACCTCCCATGGACAAGTTTACTTCTATAGACCTGCTGTTTTATAAGTTCCACATTGTTCTTTCCTTTGATTTTGTTCCCAGATCTGGGCTCTGGAATATCTTTTATAAAATGCAAGCAAGAAAAGTCCATGATAGATCAGTATTTCCTGGGGGAAGGATTACCCCCAAAACTGCCACTCTCCTTATACTTTCCAGCCAGCATCACCTCTTTGCGCTGTCCGCTGGAATCCCAGAGAGCAAAGAAAGCAGAAAGGTTTAAAATCCAGGGACTCGGCGAGAGAGTTAAGCAGCTTAGGAGGAATCCTGCAGAAAGAAAGTGACTGTTGTACTTCCTCCTGAAGCTCCTTTTTGTTGCCCAGTCTGGCTGAAAGCAGCAGGGCCTGAACCTCAGCCAAGGGACAAAGGGCTTTTTTGGCTAAGAGAAGTAATTGTGGTCATGATGGGTCAAAGCAGGAGGGAAGTATTTTATGTGGTAACAGGGCCTACCAAATGTCAGAATCGGTGCCTGTAGGATGTTATTTAATTCTGCAAGTATTTCTAAGCACTTGCTTTGTTCCAGGCATACTCACAGGACTGGGACAACCCCATCCCTCAATGAACTCCCAAACTGGTAGAGGAGCCATTCATTCTGTTCATTCATTCATTTATTCATTCAATCTCTCCCTCCTTTGACCATAGAATTTAGTCATTAAGAACGTAACCTTGAAATAAGAGAAACAAGTTCATTCATTCATTTGAGAAATATTTGTTTGATGCCTACTACATGTCCAGAAGTGCTCAAGGCACTACAGAAATAAAAGTAGAAAAAATATAGATCTCTATTCTCAAGGACATTGATTGGCTGGAGTCTGGAGAGACAACGAACAATAAATTTATTTGTACACAAATAAATCATACAGTGTATTAGAAGGTAGGAAGTGCCATAGGAAGAAGAAAACAGAACAGGGTCAGGACTCTGGGGAACATGGGACACAGTTTTTACTGCAGTGTGAAACAAGTTTCTCAAGGTAGACCTTACTGAGAAGATGGCATGAACAGAGATAGGAAGCAGGGGAGGTAGTGGGCAGCCATGTAGATATTGGGATGGGGGAGAGGAAGCAGTGCCTGTAGGGGAAAAGCTAGAGACAAAGCCTTAATGTGAGGCCATGCCTGCTACTCAGGAACTATAAGGAAGCCCATGAGTTAGGCACAAAGAGGATAGGGAGAGGAGAAAGAGAGTTAAGACTGGAAGTAGACAATGCAAAGCCCTGTGTGTGCCATGGTAGGATTTCTTTGTTGAGTGAAGTATATGACAGTAGCAAGATTCTAGCAGAGAATTACCATGATCTATCTCATGTATCCATAGGATTACTCTAGCTGCCGTGGTGGGAATAAACCTTAAGTGTATAAAGCTAGAGGCCAGGAGGTTCAGCAAAGAGCCCATTTAAGTAATTGTAGGGAAAGACAACAGCAGCTCAGGCCCAGGTGGTGATTGTGGAGGGAATGGCAGGTAGCTGGATTCTGGACCTATTTTGAAGGCAGAATCAGATCTTTGGTGGATTAACTATGGTATCCAAGAGGAAAGGAGAAGTTGATGATAAGTATAAGGTTGGTGGCCTAAGAAAATAAGGACTATTCAGAGGCTGATTAAAAATACACTATTGGTACAATGGAATATTACTTGGCCATAAAAAAGAATAAGATCTTATCATTTGCAACAACATGGATGGACCTAGAGGATATTATGCTAAGTGAAATAAGTCAGTCAGAGAAAAACAAATACCATATGATTTCGCTCATATGTGGAACTTAAAAAAAAACAAAACAAAGGGAAAAAAGAGACAAAAAAAAAAAAACAGACTCTAAAATACAGAGAACAAACTGATAATTACCAGAGGGGAGGTGGGTGGGGAGATGGATGAAATAAGAGCACAGTTATTGTGATGAGGACTGAGTACTGTTCAGAATTGTTGAATCACCATATTGTACACCTAAAACTAATACATCACTATATTTCAATCATACCTGAACAAAAAATAATAATTAATTTAATTTAATTTAAAAATGCAATATTGGACAAGTCTCCAAACTTCCATTTTCTTTTTCCTAAAATTGAGACTAATAATAGCTGCAAGATAGAGTTGTTGTAAATAGTAAAAGAGATAATACCTGCAATGCATTCAATTTGTGAAGAAAGCACACAATAAGGATGAATAAACAACTAAATCATGTAGCATGTGAAGGCAATGGAATGAGGCATCGAGGGGCTTGGGAAAGCACTGTACATGGTCAAGGGAGAGTAAGGAGTGATTGAATTGAATGATGGGACTGAGGTTTCTTTCACATATCCACTATTAGTTGTTCTGTTACCTTAAGTAAGTCTTTTTAACCTCATTCTTCCTGTTTCTCAATCTGCAAAGTGACAGGGAGGTTGGTGAAATCAAGGGTCTGCATGTCAATCGAACAAGTGTTTTTGTAAATAAAGTTTTATTGAAAGGCAGCCACAATCACTTACTTCTATAGTGTCTAGATAGCTTCCCAGCAATAGCAGTTTTGAATAATTGTGACAGGGACCATATAACCTACAAAATATTTATTATCTGGCCTTTTACAGAAAATTTTACCAACTCTTGATCTAGATCACAGTTTTTCTCATAGGTATAGACCTAGAGCCATGAAATCCGTTCTTCGAATGACACATTAGTCCGAATCCTAATAGAGAACATGGAATCCATGTGGATCAAGCTGAAAAGTGGGCATGAGAGTGATATGGGAGGTGTCTGATCCCACTCAAATTCTGACGCCTCACACGTCTAAGGTAAACCTTGAAGCATCTCCTCTTCATCCCTGGGGTTCCTAAGAAAACAGTTTGAAAAATAAGACTCATCTTTAGGGGCTTTTCCTGGTCTATAATTCCAATAGTATACAAACCAATGTTCAAAGTCTAAATGTACTCAGATCAAAAGTACACTTGTGATGGGTACTGGGTGATGTATGAAAGTGGTGAATCACTATATTGTACACCTGAAACTAATATTACACTGTATGTGAGTTAATGGAATTAAAATAAAAACTTAGAAAGTGAGAAGGACAGTAAAAACAGCTATCTGCAAGGATACTATGCCAGACAAACTTTATAAATTGGATAAACTAATAATTGGGTTGAAAGCCTCAAAATTGTTTTTTTCTCATGCATGGGAAGTAAATGTAAAGCCAAAACCCAATTCTTGTGGCAGATACTTTCAAAAGTTGGAGAGATAGGATTTCTACATTTCTGGCTTCTCCCTAATGTTCAATTAAGTTAAATGTGTCTTGTTTTCTTAATATTATGGGAATGCCTGAAAATTTTCAGCCTCAATCACTTTTGCCTTTTCTAATAAAGCTTCTATAATAATTTTATTTACCTTTTCTTACTCTATTTACTCTTGACTCCTCTACTTACTCCTGACTTACCTGTCCATGATAGCCTATATGTGTGTGTTCCCCTAAAATCACATATAGAAGCCCTAATCAACAATGTGATGGCATTTGGAAATGAAGCCTTTGGGAGGCAATTAGATTGTGAAAGTGGAGCCCTCATGAATGAAATTAATGTCCTTATAAAAAGAGATACCAGAGCGCTTATCTAGCACATGAGGACACAGTGAGAAGGCAACCATCTGCAACCCAGGAAGAGAGCTCTCCCCAGAAACCAAATCAGCTGGCACCTCGTTCATGGACTTTTGGCCCCCAAAATGGTGGGAAAATAATGTCTATTGTTGAAGCCATGCTGCAGTCGATGGTACTTTGTTATGGCAGCCTGAGTGGAATAACACACTGTGTCTCCAGCCCATTAACTCACCAGTCTCTGACCTCTCCTCTCAGGTAGTCCTTGTAAATTCACCTCTTACAAGCAGCATTGCTGAGTTGGCTAATTCTCTCTTCTCAACACTAGTCCAAAAGCAAGAAATACCTGTTTGTCAACATCGACAGTCTATTCTATACAGATATCCAATTATTAAATGTCCAAAATAAAATTAACCATCCCCCATACTAACCTCTCTTCCTGACTTCTGTTAATGTCAACTTCCTTCTCCTAGTCACCCAGTTAACCCAGGTTAACAAACCTAAGACTCTTATTTTCTCATTTATAGGGTCTTTGCTTCACAAATCCAATCAACTGACAGTATATTATCCCATGTATATCCTGTGTATTATCTTATCTTCTCATGCATCTCATCTACTCCATTTCCACCATCATTTTCTAGCTCAATCCTGGTGACCTCTCCCCTAGACAACTGCAGTAGTCTTCTCATTTACTTCCCTGGCTTCATTTCTCTCTCTTCAAGACTATCTCTTACAAGGCATCCTGATAAATCATCTGCAAATGCAAATCTTATCATATTATCCCTCTATTCAAAAATTAACAAGTCGTTCTCCCCTGCTGGTGGAAAAAAAGCCAGACACTTGTTTCTCATTCCAGTTCCTCCTCAAAATGTGGATTCTGTCTGCCTTCCTGTCTTCAATTCTCACTAGTCTTCTCTATCTACTCTATATGTAAGTTTGCAGGAGGTATTCGCCATCCAGTGAATACTGTCCTCACTTTCTCTGGCTTTTCTTCTATCTGCACTGCCTCCCCAAGTTTTGAAACATGTCCAACTCCTTCAAGACCCAGACAAAATCCTTTTTTCTCATGATGACTCTTCTGGTCCCCATTCCCTCTCCTTTAAATATCATTTTAATTGGACCTTTAAAATGGCCTAATTTTGGGGGGGGGTATATTTGCCAACATATAGCATATCACCCAATGCTCATCCCATCAAGTGCCCTCCTCAGTGCCCATCACCCAGTCAACCCCCCGCCTCCACCCACCTCCCCTTCTACTACCTCTTGTTTGTTTCCCAGAGTTAGGAGTCTCTCATGTGCGGTCACCCTCTCTGCTATTTCCCACTCATTTTCTCTCTTTCCCCCTATAATCCTTTTTACTACTTTTTATATTCCCCGAATGAATGAAACCATATAATGTTTGTCCTTCTCCGATTGACTTACTTCACTCAGCATAATACTCTCCAGTTCTATCCACATTGAAGCAAATGGTGGGTATTTATCATTTCTAATGGCTGAATAATATTTCATTATATACATAGACCACATCTTCTTTATCCATTCATCTTTTGATGGACACCGAGGCTCCTTCCACAGTTTGGCTATTGTGGACATTGCTGCTAAAACACCAGGGTGCAGCCATCCTGGCGTTTCATTGCATATGTATCTTTGGGGTAAATCCCCAGCAGTGCAATTGCTGGGTCGTACGGTAGTTCTACTTTTAACTCTTTGAGGAACCTCCACACAGTTTTCCAGAGTGGCTGCACCAGTTCACATTCCCACCAACAGTGCAAGAGGGTTCCCCTTTCTCCACATCCTCTCCAACATTTGTTGTTTCCTGTCCTGTTAAGTCTCACCATTCTCACTGGTCTGAGGTGGTATCTCATTGTGGTTTTGATTTGTATTTCCCTGCTGGCAAGTGATGGGGAACATTTTCTCATGTGCTTGTTGGCTATGTCTATGTCTTCTTTGGTGAAATTTCTGTTCATGTATTTTGCCTATTTCATGATTGGATTGTTTGTTTCTTGAGTGTTGAGTTTAATAAGTTCTTTATAGATCTTGGATACTAGCCCTTTATCTGATAAGTCATTTGCAAATATCTTCTCCCATTCTGTAGGTTGTCTTTTAGTTTTGTTGACTGTTTCTTTTGCTGTGCAGAAGCTTTTTATCTTGATTAAGTCCCAATAATTCATTTTTGCTTTTGTTTCCCTTTCCTTTATAGATGTATCTTGCAAGAAGTTGCCGTGGCCAAGTTCAAAAAGGGTGTTGCCTGTGTTCTCCTCTAGTATTTTGATGGATTCTTGTCTCACATTTAGATCTTTCATCCATTTTGAGTTTATCTTTGTGTATGGTGTAAGAGAATGGTATAGTTTCATTTTTCTGCATGTGGATGTCCAATTTTCCCAGCACCATTTATTGAAGAGACTGTCTTTTTCCAGTGGATAGGCTTTACTGCTTTGTTGAATATTAGTTGACCATAGAGTTGAGGGTCCATTTCTGAGTTCTCTATTCTGTTCCATTGATCTATGTGTTTGTTTTTGTTAAAATGGCCTAATTTTGATTGTGCTCTAAATTTTGCCTGCTTATGGTTCGTCCCGGGTAGCTTCAGCATTTAACATATAGTGTTTATTAGGATAATGCTAGCTGCTTTAACAAATAAATCCTCAAATTGCGGTGGCCTAACAATAAAAAATTCTTTCTCAGGTAGGAATCTAATGTGGGAGTTCCTACTCAGTGGACAACTTTTCTCCATGTGTGCAATTCAGGGGTCCAGGTTTTTTCCCTCTGGTAGATCTCCCATTTCTTAAAATCCTCGAGTCCTCTTTTTTTAGCCAGCTGAAGAGAAAAAAGAAGGTTAAAAAGCCACATTTCTTAATCATTTTTACCTAAACACACACCAGTGATATTCATATTCTACTGCAAGAACAGGCACTTGGCCCAAGGCTGGGGGAGATATAGTCCCTGGCTAGCCATTCTTCCCTGGAAATAGCTCTATTCTGTAGAAGAGAGAATGGGGATTTGGGTTGGAGATCTTGTATTCCCTCTTCTCTGCCACTCTGGCACATAGGGGACATTTTACATCAAAAATTTATCATTGGAACTGATAATATTTAAAATGTTCACCTTTTATCGATTACTTACAAGAGCCATTTTGTGCGAAGAATGATAAATTTATTATCTCCAACAAAAAGAGAAACTTTGCAATATAAAAAGAATGTTCATGTCTTTTGAGATAGGGAAACTTTGTTTCAGATATATAAATAATAATAATAATCGTAATAATAATAATAATATAATAAAACAGCAACACTTATTGAGCCATTGATTTTAACATTAACTAAGAACTTCCATACAAGTTAACTCAAGGTTGTAAGTTGTTGAGCAAGGTTTTGAACCCAGGCTGTTTGACTCTAATGACCATGTTTCCAGGCGCCTGGGTGGCTCAGTTGGTTCAGTATCCAACTCTTGATTTCAGCACAGGTCATGATCTCAAGGTTGTGAGATTGAGCCCCGTATCTGGGTCCATACTTAATGCAGTATGCTTGTTCTTCTCCCTCTGCTCCTCCCCCACCCATCCCCAATTGCATGCTCTCTTGCTCTCTCTCTACCTCTCTCTAATTAATTAATTAATTAAATCTTTATTTTTTTAATTAAATCTTTAAAGACCACATTCTATCCATTACTAGTTCAAACTTTTTGATGTTCCATAGCTAAAATGTACTTAACAATAGAAGTCGACATTTATGAGTGCTTCCTGTAATATTTAACTTGCATTAATATCTATTATAACATAGTATGCTATTTTATAATTATATATTTATTTATAATTCCACACATACTAGTTATTATAAATATATAATTAACATACTATAATATGTTACATTATATATTATACATTATGGTACAGGTTAAATATTACAATGCCTCAATGGCATTTGCCTGGCATTTCAAGAGCAAATTAAAGTCCAAATATTTCATCTCACATGTTAAATGTATATACTTGAGCCTGGCAAACAGAAAGCACCCATAAATGTCAACTTCTATTATATGTTATAAAGTATTATCATATGATGTATAAATGTAGATACCACAATATATATTATATATACACTATATGACATCACTACCATGTTCTTTATACAGATGAGAAAACTAAAGCACAAAGTAGCTAAATGACTCATTCTCAGTCTCACAATGAGGAGTGGCTCCTGCAGGTGTGAACATGGGCACCTGGATGCCACAGCCAGAGCTCTAAACACAAAGGTTAGCCACCTGTGCTAATTCTCTTCATTCACAGACCTGTTTGTCTTCCCAGGCAACAGACTGTGAGGCCACGGAAGATGGAAACTGTGCTGTATTCATCAGTACACTCAAGTACCTAACATTACCTGGCACACTCCAATAAATATTTGCTGAATTGACTGGTTAAGTTCAGGGCAAACTGCTCCTAAGAGCAGGACTAGAGTTTAGAATCTGTGAGGTTGAGGAGAAGCAACAATTTCTGCCAGGTAAAGATAATAGCCTGGCATTTCAAGAGCAAATTAAAGTCCAAGTGTTTTGTGAACCTCTCACTGTTTGTCTTTCTGGTGAACTTCTGGGCAATGGATCAGGACTGGAGAGCCTATGCAATAAGGAGGCCATTTTCACTCACTCAGCCTGTCGAGAGCACCCTTGTAACTCTCTTCTTGCATGTCTCTCTGCCAAACATGGCTCAAAAACTCAAGAGACAGGAATATGCATTTCTTTTTGCATTAGAAGTTTGGGAAATATTTCTGAGACAGAGAGAAATCCCAGGTCTGCACAAGTTCATTTTCTATGTTTGGGGCATAAATAAAAATAAGGCCTGTCATGTGAGGAAGGGCTTAGGATTTCCTACTCAGGTGATGTGGCCACATAAACATAAAATAAATAATTAAGATTTGTAAGGGACTCTCTAGCTATCACAGAGCACAGTCATATACAGTATCCTGCTTAGTCCTTCAAAATCACACCCAGTCAAATCTTACCACTTTTGGGACACCTGGGTGGCTTAGTCAGTTAAGCATCTGCCTTTGGCTGAAGTTGTGGTCCTGCCTGAGGCCCTGGAATTGAGCCCTGCATTGGCCTCCTTGCTCAGTGGGGAGCCTGCTTCTCCCTTTCCCTTTGCCCATCTCCCTGCTCATGCTCTCTCTCACTCACTCTCTTTCTCTCAAATAAATAAAATCTTAAAAAAAAAATCTTACCACTTTTTATCAAGCAAAAGGGAATGGGTTTTCATTTGGTTATTGGCTTGTATTGTTGCTGTTGTTCTGCTCATTTTTAATGAACCAATACTTAGATTTTCTGTGAAGAGTTCACACGTTGTTCTTCTGTCCTAATCAAATAGAAGTTACAAGAAAAAAATATGTATACATATTTTTGTATATACACACACACATATGAAAAAAAAGACATTGCCAGGAATAAATGGGAAAAGAAAAGAGCCTTTCTTGGATGAGGAATGGAATAAAAACAAATGATTGAGAGGGGCTGCAGCCAGAAGCCTCTTCGGCTCTGAGACTGCAGCAGGGCTACAGATTCGGCTCCTACAGGGTGACTGAAATAAAAGTTAAGCCACCATCCGAAATGGGGAGCCAGGACTAGGTTCATGACTAACAGCCAGTGGATGGATACACACAATTTTTCCATGTATGAAAAGGAGAGGGGAATACCTGCTGCCTACCCCTACCTGGAGCTATAGATTGTAGCAAGCTTCAGGCCTGAGAAAGCCCAGAGGACACAGGCACCACCTTTCAACAAGGACTGAAATCAAGAAACATGCTGACTTGGAGACTGGATCTACAACATTCCCATTATCTGAGTATAGGATTCCATGACATACTAAGGTAAGACACAGGGATTCAACTGGCCTGGGAGCAAGGAGAAGGCAACTATCAAATCATTAGGGAGAGTAGGGTTGATATAGATGGAGAGAGACAGAGAAATAAGTCTCTTTTAATTCTAAGTCAGATCCTAGGTTTTGATGGAATAGAAATCAGGAATTAGAAATGCTAGATGCCACCGCAGTTGGAGATACAGTAGAGCAAAGACTAGAAAGAATGATTAAAAGTGTGTGTGTGTGTGTGTGTGTGTGTGTGTGTATAGACATGTCTTATACCCCAAATGACATTATTAATATTCTCATTCCACTCATCTCCAGGGCCACAAAAGACTACAAGTATAACATTGGAGTCACTGACTGAACCAGAAGGCTTTGGACAGGGACACCAGGCAGAGCTGAGGGAAGATGCAGAACTAAAAATGCTGAAAATAAAAGCCCAGCACCCATTTTTCACTCAGTTCCCAGAAAGCCACCTCCCAGGTTTATGCCCACAGGCAAGAGCCTGGAAGATACTGGAATGTCTGTAGAGGACAGATAAGCCCAAGTGAAAAGACCTAGAGTTAATGGACAATTAGAGATTCTGCAAGGAAAGAGCTATCTGTTCAATTGCCCAGTAGTGAAGCCCACCACTCAACAAGTACTGACTTCACAAACTGGGTTTTCAATGAGCTTTCAAGTGCCTTTTTTTTCCCACAATATAAACAAACAGCAAAGAATCACCAGCTTCTTGAAAAATACTACTAATATAATAAACAGACCAACACAATTATTAGAAAAGAAAAGAAACAGATTAAATACTTGAATCAAAAGAAATTATCTTTAAAAACCATAAAATTCCCAGATAAGTAAAAGGTATTGCAACTATGAAACAGGAATAAGCACTATTTTAAAAGGACAGTTATATGACAACAAAAAAAGAGCTCTTCAAAATTAAAAATATAGCAAAAATATTTTTAATTAAATATAATATTTGGAAGATACACTGAGGCAATTTCCTGGAACCATAGTTCAAAAAACTAACTATAGGAAATATTATTTTAAAAAAAATACCTGTTTAGGAGAGCCAACAACTAAAATTAGGAATTCTGGAGGGGGAAAAATGGAGAATAGAGAAACACAGAGATATAAATAACCAGAGATAATACAAGAACTTTGCAGAATTGAAGAACCTGAATGTAGAGATTGGAGGGCACCACTGAATGCTAGTGCAATCCTAGTGCAATAAATGAAAAAAGACACCGAGGCATAGTATTGTAACATTTTAGAACATCCAAAGATCCTAAAAGGATAGTGATTTTAAACTTAAAAGTCTGTACCAGCACAAGCTATCAATCAAATGTGGAGGTAAAGCAAACAGTTTTCCGAACTGGCAACATCCTTTCACCTGTCATGGATTCAGAAAGATAACGAGGGATGTGTTCTACCAATCAAAGTCTTGAATGGTAAAGTAACCATTAAGTAAACTTAAAAAGAGTAAACAATGGATCCAAAAATATATGGACTTCAACCTGGGAAGGATGTTAAAGTAATTCTTACAATGAGGAGAAAAGGGTGTCCCAGGCAACAGCTGCTCTACAGGCCCACACATCAGAGCAGACCAGCACACAAAGACATAGACTTCAGAAGAGATGCACCTGTCTTTTTCTATCTGATATTCTCTCTCTCCCTCTCTCCCTCTCTCTCTCTCTCTTCTCTCTCTCTTTCTCTCATGCACATACACCCATACACTCTTGACATATTGCTTACAGTGTCTGCATATACTAAAAAGAGATTATATTACCTTTTTGTGAGTTTTAGAATGAATAATAAGTGTACAAAAAACTAAGCAATAAGGAATTTATTAACTCTAAGAAAACAATATGTAAAGTATATATGCACATGTATAAACAAGAAAGGAAAAATTAATCTTAGTATCCTGCATCATTCAGTGGTGAAAAATATTTACATATCATAATGTAAATACTCATTTAAACAAAAAAAATATGGCTATATTGAAAGGGAGAAAGATAGAAGCAAATTATTCATCTTCCAAAATAAAAATAAATAGTTAACATATAAAACTAAAAAAAGCAGTATATTAATATCTAAAATCGAAAAACCAAGAAACAGAAATATATGCATGTTATCTGGAAATATTGGTTTGGGTGGTAAATACAGAGACACTGAAGGATTTGAAAGAAGTTAGCCTTGGAGACTGATAATTAGGAGTGGATTCTACTATTATAGAAGTATTTGGCTTTTAAAACATGTTCACACGATACTGTGATAAATCAAATTAAATTAAAAAGGAAAATTACAAAAATCCATTAATGTAATATACTATATTTAAATATTAATACCATATTAATTTTTAACTTAAAAATAAAAGGAAAAAGTATCCAACATAATTCAGAAATCATTCAAGACAAAATTCTTAAGAAACTGATAGAAAAATAAAATATGGGCAGCCCTGGTGGCTCAGTGGTTTAGCACCGCCTTCAGCCCAGGGTCTGATCCTGGAGACCCAGGATCAAGTCCCACATCAGGCTCCCTGCATGGAGCCTGCTTCTCCCTCTGCCTGTGTCTCTGCTTCTCTCTCTCTCTCTCTCTGTGTGTCTCTAATGAATAAATAAATAAAATATTTAAATAAAATAAAATATATTTAACCTAAAATAACAGCAAAACATATATGGTAAACACTGCTTTAAAAGTATTCAAGCAAAGAAACAAGATAATGATATCCTCTTTCTCTGCTTCCATTTGGCACTGTATTGGAGGCCCCAGACAATGCAATAAGATAAGAAAAAAGAAATAAGAGGCATATAAAAATTGGAAAAGGATAAACTGTCCTTATTTCACATAGTAACATTTTCTCATGAAACACCAAGATAATTATAGGACAATTATTTAGAATAAAAAGAGAACTCAGCAAGGTTTCTGGATAACAGATCCACATATTAAAGTCAACAAGAAATTCTACAATAAGTGCAGAAGGAAGACCTCTAAAAAATGCTCACTACATCCATGTTTATTACAAGAAAATGTTAGAAACCACTTAAATATTTATCAATAGGAAATAATTAAATAAATGATTTAATAAATTATAAACCAAATAACAATGAACTGGTGCTTAGTGTATAAAGATGGATAAATATCAAAAATATAACTTTAAAGAAAAAATGAGTTGCAAAATGTTAAGAATAGAATGCTAATATTTTTAAATGTAAAAAAATATTCTTTATTGAAATGCTATAGATTACAGTTAGATTCAACTGTTGGATACAAAGACTGAGGAAATAACAAGCATGACAGTTTATATTTTTCTCATATGGCCAACCTCTAAAGTAATTAGATTCCCAGTCTTTCAGCTGTTTCTCTGTCACCAGAGAATGCTTCTGCTCTGTAGGATCCAAGATGCATGCTGTGACTCCAACCATCATCTCCAGTGGCAGGATGAAGAAAGGGGCAAAGAAGGTGGTTTCTCTTATTTTTAAAGAGATTTCCAAGTAATTGACAAAATACTATTGCCTTATCTTAAAAGTCAAATCTTACTACTAAGAGTACACTTATTTCAAGGGCAATTAGGCAACAAAACCTTCCTTCTAAAAATCAAGATTCATCTATTCTAAGGAAGAAAGGGAGAATGGATTATGGTAGGCAACTAGGTAATGGCAAACACTTAGTTTCCAATAACATTCTAATGAGATTTAACAATTATCTCTAATTAATGAAGAAAGGAAATGGGATGGGACAATAACACACAGGGAGTTGATCTGTTTCTGTGATGGTTATTTTTTATTTTTAATTTTTTAAAATTTCATTTCAATTCCAATTACATAACACACAGTGTAATATTAGTTTCAGATGCACAATATAGTCATTCAGTATTTCCATATATCAGCCAGTGCTCATCACAATATGATGGTTATCCCTTAGGAAGCATTATTTGAAGCAAATGTGTCAGATATATTAAGATTTGACAAAGTGGGGTAGTGGGCTTGTGGATATCATCATATCACTCCTTTTTACTTTTTCTAAATATTTCACATAATTAAAAAATCCAGTTAATTTTTAAAAGCTTAATTTGTTTACCACAGTTCTATTAAAAAATAAAAATCATTCTAAGCACACATACACAAGCAACTTAAAAAAAAGAAAAGAAAAGAAGTAATACCTAAACGACATGATGTAGCTTCACTACAAATTGTTTCCAACTTGGAGCTCCAGCTATTTTAATTTTTATAATAAAACTTCAGGTTCATTTAATTACTAAAGTTTGACTATGCCTAATAAATCCTCATCATTGGTGTTAATTAGCATTAGTTGAACACCTACCACATGGAGATGACTATGTTGGGCTTTCTTCTAAACACTGCATGATAGAATATGTTCCAGATGTGAATTCACTTGTGTTGCATTGGCCTATGAATTCTGGAGGATTCTCTAAATTTCTGATTCTCTCTGCAAAGACCAGTGGACACCCCAAATGATTTAAACTGTTGTTCTAGTGAAATAGTACTCTTTCAGAAGAGTAAGACAGAAGAATAACAGACTATGAGCACATTCTTTCACTCCTCTCTAACAAAGATCTATTGAGCAACTAAAATTGAGCCCCCTGGCTCCATAGATCTCTGCTTAGTTGAGAACTTCCACTGAGGAGCATTTAATGATACCACCACACATAGATTAAATCAGATGCCCCTTCACTTATCTGCTACA
Source organism: Vulpes lagopus (assembly GCF_018345385.1). Lineage (NCBI taxonomy): Eukaryota > Metazoa > Chordata > Mammalia > Carnivora > Canidae > Vulpes > Vulpes lagopus. Next base: position 125,614,302 of record NC_054827.1, on the reverse strand, counting down.
GTATTCTACTTGCTTGTACCTTAGAACTCTTCCCTATCTCACATCCTTCACTATATTCCGAATGTCTGTTTACTTGTTTATCTGCCCCCAAAGACGGATCTTTCTAAGGGAAGATGCACTGTTTTGGTCACTGTGGTATTTTCAACACATAGTCCAGGGCATGGTACAGAGAGGGCGTTCAATAAATATTTTTTAATAAATGCCATTGTCCTAAACACTGATGTTGCTACTTGATCAAAAGTGAGTAAACACATATGCAGTATAAAGCTTTCTTTTATTACTTCTAATTTACAAAACTATAAAACACTCTAAAATGTATAACTGTCAAAATTAATCTCTGAATGTTCATTATAGTAAGTGCTCTTGGAATTTGCTTCGATTAAGATAGCAAAATTTAGAGGGTCCAATTACTGGGAAAACATCACAACTATCAACAGAAGAATCACAAGTAACAACCTTCAACTAGGTTGGTGTACTGAAAGATTTAGTGTGAATAATGGATTTTCAGAATATCTACATCATCAAGAGAAATGGCAAAGAAAAACAAAATCTCTGTTCAAATGTTTAGACGCCTCATTCATTTCCTCTTTTTCCAGTAAATTTTCATTAGACACAACCCTTAATCTTTTCAGATTTCACTTCCTGTGGGGATACAAGAGTCTTTCCAAAACTTTACCAAGTCAGTGACTGAAGCTTCTTAGGATGGACTCTTCCTTAACCTTCTCCAGCTCATGCTCCTCAAAAATCACACTGTTAAGAAATCTGGGTTACATCCACTTTTTAGAAGAAGGCAATGAACTGCACACATGTAAGGAAACCATTGTTCTGCTTATCATCTGTATTCTTTATGGACTTAAAAATCACAAGAGTAGTATTGTTGATAATATTATTGCTATTTGTAATGGGTTGTAGAGTATTTCCCCCAAAACTCATGTTCACTCAGAATCTCATGTGCCCTTATTTGAAAACAGGGTCTTTGAAAATGTAATTAGTTAAGTATCTCAAGATGAAATCACCCAGAATTTAGGGTTGGCTCTAAATCAAGTAACTGGTATCTTTATTTAAAAAAGGAAAAGAGGAATGAGCAGAGAGAGATTCAAAGAAAAGGCGAGAAGAAAACATGGATGCAGGGATTGAGGTTATATCTGCCATAGCTAGAGGTAGCCAGTGACTGCCAGAAGCCACCAGATACCCCAAAAGGCAAAGAAATACCCTCCCCTAGAGCCTCTGGAGGGAATGAAGCTCTGCTGACACCTTGATTTCAGACTTCTGGCCTCCAGAGCTGTGAGAGAACAAATATCTGTTATTTAAGCCTCCTATTTGTGTCACTTTACTATGACAGCTTTGAAAACTAAAACACTACTGGTTTTGAAAACACCAAACCGATAATTGCATCGCTGGTTGAAAATGGTAAAAATACTACACTACTGCAAAATACAATAAAAAAAATAATTCTATCACTGAGAAGAATATAAGGAAGCAGGAATTCCTGGGAAGAATTCTTAGGAAAACTGGGCTCTACCTTGGCCAGAGCCACGTCCTATGATCTGTGGTGAGCACAGAACAAAAAAGTGTTAATTGGGGTGGTAATCAATGTTGCTCTCAAGTGACCAGTAAAAGTGGTTAATTATACACCATGTCAAATGCATTCTTCCAGAAAAAGTCACTTTTTTTAACTAAAAGAGAAGTTGGAAATTATAAGACTCCATAAATACAATAATAGTTGGAATTATTAACACTTTTCAAGGGCTCATGTTTCAGACACTTCTCCAGTGTTGACTTGTCACCACTCTGTACATTAGACATTCTGCTGACACCTGTTTTGCAAACGTCACACAACGGATTGGAAGCTCCATGAGTACAGTGAATTTTATCCATTTGTTTGCTGAACATTGCCCAGCACATACTAGACACTCAACAAATACCTGGTGAATTAAATGGAACTGAGACTTGCCCAAAGAAAAACACAGCTAGTTAGCAATGAAACCAGTAATCTAGAATTTGTACCCAGGTAATAGAGCTTTTGGAATCATACTCTTAACTAGCACCCTATCCTGCCATTGATAATGAATGTGTAGACTTAAATTTCAAAATCTTTAAATAAACCAAGACAAACAATTTCAGAAAATTTGCAAAACAGAGAAAAGGAAATAACCAGTCAGTAAACTGCCACTTAATTGTTGAGTATTAACATTCTGCTGATATTTCCTCCTAAGGACTTATTCTCTTTGTGTTATGTATTTTTATCCCAAAGTTATGTTCAAACTTAAATACACATTCTGCTTTCTAAATTTGTCATTGTGGCAAGCCATATCTCTACACCATTATAAATTTTTCATAGACAAAACATTATATAGTTTACTGAAAAATAGTTATATAATTTACCTCAAGTGTTCCCTATTCTTGGACATAGGCCATTTCCATTGTGTTTTTCACTACAAATAGTTCTCCAGTAGATATCTTGGCTCATAAACTTTTAAAAATATTTAGGATTATTTCCTTAGGATATATTCCAGAATTGAAAAGGAAAAAAATAGGACTACTAGTTCAAGTGGTATAAAAATTTTAGAGGTCATTATTACTACCTACTGATGAAATATTTTTCAAAAAGGACATACTGGTTTATTCTCACACCAGCAATGTATGAAAGTGAGAATGGAATGTAGTGGCTACTTTATACACTAAAATATATATTAATTTCATAAGCAATAAATTATACTTCTCTAATTTGCATTTCTTAGAAACTAGAATTATATATATTCATATATATATATATATATATATATGCTATGACCCACCCACTTCACTCCCAAAGAAATGCATAAGAGATATGTGTGCAGGGCAGCCCCAGTAGCTCAGTGGTTTAGTGCCACCTTTGGCCCAGGCCTGATCCTGGAGGCCTGGGATCGACAACCATGTCAGGCTCCCTGCAGGGAGCCTGCTTCTCCCTCTGCCTATGTCTCTGCCTCTCTCTCTCTCTCTCTCTCTCTCTCTCTCTGTCTCTCTCTCCCTCTCATAAATAAAATAAAATATTTTTTAAAAAAAGAGAGAGAAATGTGTGCACATGTGTATATGTGTCTACCGCAGGAGTTTTGTTCATGATGCCCAAACACTGGAGACAACAGAAATGTCCACCTTAATAGAATGAATAAATCAATTGAGTGTATTCATAAAATGAAACACTACAGAGAAAATTAAAAAGAATGAACTACTACATGCAATGATATGATTTCCTCTCACAGACATTATGTTGCATAAAAAGTCAGGCACAAAAAGAAAATACTTTATAATTCCATTTATATTGTGTTCAAGGACAGGCAAAACTAATCATCATCATGTAAGTCAGAATGATGATGGGGGGAAAGGGACTGTGGGTATTGACTGGGACAGGACATGATGGAGGACTCTGGGTGCTGGAAAGTTTCTAAATCTTGATCTGCACATGGGCAGATGGGCGTTATACAGGTGTAGAAATTCATTGACCTTAAAATTAGTTCAATTTATTATGCAAAGGCTATACTTCTACGGAATGGGAAAAATGTAAAAATAAAAATAAATAGCAAAGCATGAATTTTGAAGGACTACATAAGTATATGAACCCTCTTGTGAAGGTCCTTTAAGGTAAATGGTTCATTGCTCCATTTTATGGGAGTGAGAATTGGTTTTTGGATGATATCATGCTTTGCTGTTCAGGGAGTTAGATAATGAACTCACTGAACTATTTACACATATGTTTGAAGGTTATAGAAAACTGGAATGGTGCCCAAAAGACTTAAAAAAGTAAAGGAAGTCATTTTAGCAATTACCATCTGGCAAATCTACCACTTCAATTATTATTTAAATTACTCTTTTAGGGACAAAAAATTATAAGCATAAAAAAGAGAAGAAAAGCATATAAAAGTCTTCAGTAACTAGGAATGGAACAACGTTAGGAGACAGAACTGCATTCTAATCTGGATTTTTTAGTAAATGATTTCCAGAACACCATGGTTCCCTGTTTTTTTTTTTTTTTCTACCTTCCTCTTTTTTTCATTCTCCTTTGCCTCCCAATCTTCCTCTTTTCCTTTAAATATTGGTGTTCTCCTGGGCACTATCTCCCTAGGTAATTGCATGTAATTCATGACTTTAAGTAGTACCATCTAGAAACCAATGCCTCCCAAATTTACATCCCCACATGTGACCTCTCACCTAAACATCAGGCTGATCTAACTGCGCACTTGACGTCTCCATTAGGTGTCTAGTACATGTCTCAAATTTAAGATTTTGATTTTCTATGCACACTCTACTCCCCAAAACTACTCCTCTCCCAGCTTCTCCATTTTAAGATGAAGTAATCACATACTCCTCAAAGATCAGAACCCAGACATAGAAACAGATCATGACATGGGAAAAGCCCCTTTCCACATAATGCTTTTGTTCCTAGCATTTATCACCACTTCCCATGTCATGTAGTAGAACTTGTATTATCTGTGTCTCTGAACGAAGAATGAAAGCTCCATGATGGCAGGGATTTTGATTAATAGTGGTATCACCAATGCCTAGAACTGTGTTTGGCATGTTGTAGGCACCCGGAATATGTTGGTTCAAGGAATGAATGGTCTATTTAACATCACATATCCTGATTGAAATAATTTGTAATAATAACATGAAGGACCACATTTAGTAATACTATCATTTACTCATTGGGTTGCTGTAACGTTTAAATGAGATAGATTATAGAAAATGTCTTTTTTTTTTTTTTGTAATAATAAAATGGCAAATTGTTCTGCTGGTCTCTACAGGACAATGGCCTCACAACACTGATGTTGGCATTTGTAGTTGAGAGGTCAGAAAGTTTGTGTCCTGAATCTCTCCCTGACTATTAACTGGGGGCCCTTAGGGGTATATGTATAATCTCTCTGAATCTAGGTACTGTCATCCATAAATTGGAGATAATTAAACGTGCCTCACAGGGTTATAATGCAAATTACCTTAAATGATGCAATGTTTATGAGCATGCCAAGTAAGTACAAGGTCCTCAAACAAAAAAAAAAATGACCAAAAACTCAAGTGTCTGCATTTATGTAAATTATACCATTGAGGATTATGCTTTCTTGAAGGTACAAGTATTATTCCTAAATAATAGTTATCCTTTTCCTCCACATTATAAATACATACTTACTGTAGAACTTGTGAACCCCCCATTGAAATATCTTTTAAGTGAAGTTTGTTTAGAATTCTACCTCCTTAAAAACATGACTTACAAAAGCTGTATTTCTTTCTTGTGAGGTCTCATTTACTGTCTATAGGGTTGATTATAATAATATGTGTTAAAAAATTTTTTATTATTTCCATGAGTGAAATTTCCAAATGTCATAACTGTATAAAAGGGAATGGAACCCTCAAACTGAGGGTTGCTGAAGTGGAGGTACGTGGGGGATGGGGTAACTGGAGGATGGGCATAAAAGAGGGCACATGATGTAATGAGTACTGGGTGTTATATGCAACAGATGAATCACTGAACTCTGCTTCTGAAACTAATGATACACTATATGTCAACTAATTGGATTTAAATAAAATAAGTTTTTAAAAGGGGAGAATGGAAACCATTGGAGCTTTGAGTGAACTTTGCCAAATTTTCTCCAACAAACAAGTAATAATTTATACTAAAACCAGTAGTATGTGACTGGGTATTTCCTCCCATTCTCATGCACTATTGAATTTCAGTGTGGGGGAAAGAACACAAATACCATTGTGATAAATAAACAAAAAAAATCTTATTTATTTTTATATTTAATACTATATTCTATCATTTTAAACAATGACATCATTATATTTGTAAAAACAAATATTACTATATTTTTGTTTTTAATTCAAAATTTAATCCAATTATAGTGATTTTCAACTCTTGCTGACACAATTCCATACATCTTTATATGGATAGAAACATGTAAGGACAGGTAGGTAGTTAGCAAAGGAGAGAAGAAAGAAGGGGGAAATAAGGTTTTATTAGAAATAGAATTAATTCTCATTATTCATGGACTCTGTACTTGTGAATTTGCCTACATGCTGTGTTGTGGTGATCACTTTGCAATATATACAAATATCTAATCATTATGTTGTACACTTGAAACTAATGTAACATGTCAATTATATATCAATTAAAGTTTTTTAAATAAAATTAACTCCCAAATCAATACTCACAGTGTTTACTTAAATAGTCATTCACTAATACCTATGGAACAGCAAAAATTTGAGAGACCCAAATTGAGCATTCCCCAAAGGTCAAACAAGAAATGCTCTGTCTTTCTGTTTTGGAGTAAATAGGTGTCCGTTGGAGGCACCTAGATGGGTCAGTTGGTTAAGCATCCAACTCTTGATTTCAGCTCAGGTTACTACCTCAGGGTTGTGGGATTGAGCCCTGCATAGGGATATGTGATGAGTGCTGAGTGTGGAGCCTACTTGGGATTTTCTCTGTAAGGTCTCTCTGTTCCTCTCCTGCTCACACACTCTCTCTCTCAAAATAAATACGTATACAATGGAATATTACTCAGCCATTAGAAATGGCAAATACCCACCATTTGCTTCAACGTGGATGGAACTGGAGGGTATTATGCTGAGTGAAATAAGTCAATCAGAGAAGGACAAACATTATATGGTCTCATTCATTTGGGGAATATAAATAATAGTGAAAGGGAATAGAAGGGAAGGGAGAAGAAATGGGTAGGAAATATCAGAAAGGGAGACAGAACATGAAGACTCCTAACTCTGGGAAACGGACTAGGGGTGGTGGAAGGGGAGGGGGGCAGGGGTGGGGATGAATGGGTGACGGGCACTGAGGGGGGGCACTTGACGGGATGAGCACTGGGTGTTATTCTGTATGTTGGCAAATTGAACACCAATAAAAAATAAATTTATTATTAAATAAATAAATAAATAAATACATACATACATAAATACATAAATAAATAAAATCTTTAAAAAAGTGTCCTTTGTGCAGCCTATTTAGTGCCAAGGTTTTTTGCACTTTTGTGCTTTTTATTAGTGTTCTCACTGTTTAAAATGCCCCCCACCAAGCACAGCACTAAAGTGCTATCCAGTCCTCCTAAGTGCAAGAGGGCTGAAATGTGCCTTATGCTAGAAATGTGTATGTCAAATAAGCTTGTTCCAGTGTGACTCAGAGCTGTCAGCCCTGAGTTCACTGTTAATAAATCAACAGCAATGTTAAATAAGGTGTCCTTAACAGAAGCACGCATAAATCAAGGTTATGTATTGATTGGTTGATGTAAATGCTATGATCAGATGCTTGTAGGAACCTAACCCTGCATTTCCCCTAGGAACAATGGTTCGGTATTTGTTAATTAAGTTTTTGCAATGACTTTATAGAATTTAACTACCATGGATTTCAAGAACCTACTGAACTTAAGAAAACTTAGAAGTAAGATTTTTTAATGGATTATACTATAAGTACTACTATTAATAAAAGTATCAAATTTGGTTTTATTTGAATAAACAGTAAAAGTATAAATTGTGTAGAATTAAAAGAACTGCTGAAAATTACTCAATTTTCTTCCCAACAAGAATATCAATTCCTAAATTATCCCTCTATATTATTACATCTAAAGGGATGAAAATAATTTTGAACTTACTAAAAAGCTAGATTCATTGTTCTTAAACTATGCTTCAACTTTACCTTTTGTGAACTCTCTGATATGAGGATATTGAAATGCTTATACTTGCTGACACACATATCTTCCCTCTACTTCTCACCATGTATTTGTTAAATTATCATTGTGGCATTGTCAAAATCTGTGTCATTTGTATTTGGGGCTATGATCATAAATTTAACATTTTTTTTCAGACTTAATCTGTTTTTTAATTTGATTTAATATTCATTACCAGAACTTTGAATAGAGTTTCTCCATTCCTGGATTCTGACTCTGCAATATAGTCTTTTGGTATAATTGTTCCTATTATTCCCATTATTGGGACTATTAGAATAGAACTATATTGCTATTCTTAGGGCATGGAACATGCCTTTATAATGCACACCACACACACACACACACACACACACACACACACACAGAATACCAAACCATATCATGCATGACAAGAACCCTACCCCCTGCCTAAGCAGGCCCTCTCACCAGGGTACAAATTGGGACAGCAACCAATATCAGGGAGAGCCAACCACTTTGGGAATACTGTTTCCAGGTCCAGGAGCTACACTGGATGGCACATATTGGCAATCCGAAACTATATTTCACTGATTCTAAAATACTTTTTCCCCTCATTTTAACACTTCTGAAAATGAAGTGTGCTTATAATTGATGTCATGTCAGAATTTAATTGGCAGTGGTTTTGTTTCTTAGTGATATTCAAAGGCAATGATGACATTGCACACTAACACAATACAGTGGCACAGACATGAAAGGCAGCCCATGAAGAAGGCGGGGGTACTGTGGGTGATTGTCAGGGAGAGGAGGAAGTTTGGGTAATTGGGGCAGAAAATGGCAGAGGTGAGTGAGTAGGAAGATTCAGAGTCATGGACGAAGAATATTTTAGTTGAAACACCGTGCAAAGGTCACTTGTCCATGATCATCACCCTCAAATATGTGAAGGGCTGCCATGTGGAAAGAGAGAACACACCCATTTGTACAGCTCCTGAGGACAGATAAGTGGAGTAAATGTTGCTGCTTTGGGCTCAAAAAAGCAAGAAGTTTTAGGTTTTTGTTTTGTAAATAAACAAAATGGGTGAACTTCCACATGAGAAAATGAGGTTTATTGGAAGGAGTTGGGAAAAGGCGTGTTGTTTTTCAAGCATCCTTGCTTTGAATTTGAGATTTGATGTAGCAATTTTTTTTCCAGTTTTAAGATTCTAAAATTCTAAAATTTCATGCCCATTTTAGCCTTTACTAGAGAATTATTTTACGTAAATAATCAAAAAGAATAATGGAGATAGGCATAGAAAGATGCTAATTGTAAAGTAAAAAAGATCCAATCAATATATCCATTCTCTGGAATATGGTTAAATAAATACAATGTGGTGAAATCTACAGTTGATTACAATAACCACTATGCAAGCTAACTACAAGCTAACTACAGGAAGGAAAACTATGTGGGATAAAATCGTAAGTGGGTGAATAAATCACAATACATCTTCGCTGATTATATGTAAAAATATCATGTCTATATATGGACAAGGACTAGATAGGAATAGATCAATGAAAATAGGTGCTTTTATGAGGGGCAGAATTCCAGATTAGTCTTCGTCTTTTTTAATCTTCAATTTCCATTATTATTGTGGTTAGCTGCTTTAGCAATCCTTGTTGTGAGGACATTAAAGAAAAGGGACACAAACTGGGGCCTTTCCAACATAAGAACCATGCACTGTAAGCTCCTGATGCTCCTTCCCAAAGCACTTATATCTATAAAGGATAATCTTAAATTGTTTTGACCTAATTAAACAATAAACAGACCTGCTATTTCTTTTAGGCTAGGGACCTCAGAAAGAAATGACTGAGACAGAAAGGGCAACATGAACCAAGAGATTTTGGGGAACCTCTCACATAGTCCCTACAGACAAAGAGCTCATCATCTAGTGGCAAAAATTGGACTGTAAAAAATAATAAAAAAACTTAGCATAACAAATCATACAATGTGCTCATTAGCACAAAATAGGGGAGGGGGACTCAGAGGGGAGAAGATTGAAAGACAAGTAATTTAGACCATATGGGAGGCATCAAGAAAAACTGCATGGGAAGAATAACTGCTAAGGTTGGTTGCTTTCTTTAATCTAAATAATAAATGCCCTTTTTAAATCAAATAAACAGGTTTATACTGAAAAATGATAATATACTGCCCCAATCCCCATCACATCCCCAGTCCTCTGCCCTAGAGCCAATTTCTTTCAACTACTTTATCTACTTCTCCTGGTAATCATTTCCCTATCTTTAAATAAGATGCTTAAATTGCTGTATCTTGTTTTATAAATTTAAAACCTTTTATATTGAATTCTGTTATAGCAGTTAAGCGTTAAGTTTTTTTATACCACTCTCAACTTCTTAATTATATATCAAACATAATTATATATCAAATACTGTGATTTCATACCTTTTCTCATTGAACTTATAGCTTTTCCTAGAGTTAACTTTTTATTTGTTCATTTTAATGTATTTATTACTATTATATTGTTTTTATTTTAATTCCAATATCGTTAACATAGAGTGTGGTATCAATTTCAGGTGTACGATACAGTGATTCAACAATTCCATACATCACCCAGTGCTCATCACAAGTGCACCCCTTAATCCCTATCAGCTATTTCACCCATCCACCTCTGCTGACCATCATTTTGTTCTCTATAGTGAAAAATCTGTTTCTTGGTTTGTATCTCTCTCTCTTTTTTCTTTGCTCATTTGTTTTGTTTCTTGAATTCTACACGTGAATGAAATCATACAGTATTTGTCTTTCTCTGATTTATTTTGCTTAGCATTATACTCTCTAGATCCATCCATGTAATTGTAAATGGCAAGATTTCATTCTTTTTATGGGTGAATAGTATTCCACTATATATACATTTGAATACCATATCTTCTTTATCCATTTATCTGTCGGTGGACATTTGAGCTGTTTCCATAATTTGGCTATTGTAAATAATGATACTATAAACATAGGAGTACATGTACCCCTTTGAGCTAGTGTTTTTGTATTTGGGGGGTGAATATCCAGTAGTGTGACTGTTGGACCATAGGGTAGATATATTTTTAACTTCTTTTTTTTTAAATAATAAATGATTTTTTATTGGAGTTCAATTTGCCAACATATAGCATAATACCCAGTGCTCATCCTGCTAAGTGCCCCCCTCAGTGCCCATCACCCAGTCACCCTAAGCCCCCACCTACCTCCCTGTTCATTTCCCAGAGTTAGGTGTCTCTCATGTTTTGTCACCCTCACTGATATTTTCACTCATTTTCTCTCCTTTTAACTTCTTAAGGAAACTCCATACTATTTTCTACAGCTGAGCTGCACCAGTTTGCATTCCCACCAGCAGTGCACAAAGGTTCCTTTTCTCCACATCCTCACCAACCTTGTTGCTCCTTGTGTTTTTTATTTTAACCATTCTTATCACTACTTTTTCCCCAACTACCCCAACAGAGCTTTTTATAATTTTTACAAATGCTCAACCACAGTTTCAAATGTTTCCTCCATTTCTGCTGCCTGCTCTCCCTTCTTCCACTCAGCCATCCTGCATCCTCTTTCCCAGTGCCTTCAGTTCTCTGTTCTTGTCTGTACCCATTGATCTCCAGGCATGCTCTATAGCTTTCATGCGTTGCCTTCTTTTTTCTACTCCTCTACCCCAGGCAAAGCATGAAAGCTATAGAGCAGGGAATGCAAACTAGAGTTATTTGAAGGGCCAAACTAAAGATGAGTATTTGTGCAAGGTGCCACTTAGGAACCTCTCACATAGGAACTTATTAAATGGTAGCTATTTGGTTATCATTATTGTTAAATGCAGTAAGGGTGGGATAAAGAAGCACCTTGAAAGTTCAGAAATGGAAAGTGGGATTACGTTGTAAAGCAGATCGACTGTCAGCCTTAAGCTGGCCTTGAGATGCTCTGATATGCCAGTCAATTCCTGGTAATATTGAGGAATCCTCACTATGTTCCCCTCCAGGTCCTTGTACTCGCCTTAATAATTCTCATAACCTTTTCATCTCTTTTCCTCAAGAGACTATACCTGTGAGTGGGAAGCACCCAGTGGGTCTAGTTCTCTAATTCTCAGACCTAGTAAGTATCTAGACACAATAGGTGTTGGTAATACATGAAAACTGGTTAAATTTTCCACATAAACATTTTTTAAAGATCTACTTATTTATTTGAGAGAGAGAAAAAGAACAGAGGGAGGAGCAGAGGAAGAGGGAGACAGACTCCCAAAGCAGAGTGTGCTGAGCGCTGAGCCCAACACAGGGCTTGATCCTGCAACCCAGAGATCATGACCTGAGCTGAAACCTAGAGTCAGTCACTTAATCAATTGCACCACCAGGCATCCTCTACATAAACATTTTTAAGAAGAGCATGGAGTGATAGGATTGAAAATAGCTGGTTCACTATGCCTTTCATTTAATGTTCATGCCCCAAAATCTCTCATATCCAGACTTTTTTTAAACAAAGTTTTTATGCATAAATTAGGCACATTGAGTGACACCTAAGTCAGCAACCCAATTTGACTCCAACTCTTTTCACAAATTTCTAAGGCTGGCAAATCCCACATGAGCCTACCTGGCGGCACTGATCTCCCACTGTACAAAAGAGTTGATAGCAAAGTGTTTCAGAAAAAGCCTTCAGTGCTGACTGTATTCATTTTCACCTCATGCATTTAGCATGCTTTTCTTATTAGCTGACATTTTGTCACAGATTATTAAAATGAAATAATGCTTGTTAAAACAAATGGGGAAAAGATGCTTTCTGTAATGTCTTCAATTTTACTCTTTATAGATGCCAAATTGCAGGATTCAACAATGTTTCCTGTCACCAATGCAAATGAGTGACTTTTTCTGCAGAGTATCTGGGTGAGAAGCATCCTATGATGAAACCTCATGCTTTGAAGATGCATTTATAGTTCTCAAAGTGTTTTCATGTATTTTTATCATTTGTTTCTAGCCAACTATCCAGAGAGAATAAAATTCCATTCTTGCAATGGAAAAACAAAGGACTCAGCAAGGTTTAGGTGACTCAAGTCAAGGTCATACAAGGTATTGAGAGGACACAGCATGGCAGAAAAGTAGCTGAATGAGCAGCAGTCTGGGCAGGACACCTGGGTTCTCCTGGCCGTGAGTCTAATAAGCTATGGAACCTTGGGCCAGCTACCTCTTCCTTCTGGATCTCAGCTTTCTTATTTGAAAAGTGAATAGGTCAAATTAAGAACCCTCCTAAATATAATATTCTGGAATTATAGAATCCAACCTGGACTTTCTGAGCTCTTTCCACCGTACAGGACAATCTTATCCTCTGGGATTCAACCCCTTCTATTATTAAAGAACCAAATGTATCTCTGTTCTTCGATTTCCAGTTGCTTACCTTGAAGGACAATGAACTATATACAAAGGGATTCAGTACCTGCTATTTGTCAGGCACTGTGTTACAGAGAATGATGCCAAGGTGAGGAGACTTCATGCCTACCCTCAAGAAACTTACTGCCTACCGGAGGCACATAAGTGGCTACAAAGCTATGTCATGGCTGCATTAATGGAGAAGTGATGGACAAGGTGCTGAGGAAGTATTTTATTTTATTTTTTAATAAATTAGTGTTTTATTGATGTTCAATTTACCAACATACAGAATAACACCCAGTGCTCACCCCGTCAAGTGTCCCCCTCAGTGCCTGTCACCCACTCACTCCCACCCCCCATCCTCCTCCCCTTCCACCACCCCTAGTTCATTTCCCAGAGTTAGGAGTCTTTATGTTCTGTCTCCCTTTCTGATATTTCCCACACATTTCTTCTCCCTTCCCTTATATTCCCTTTCACTATTATTTATATTCCCCAAATGAATGAGAACATACACTGTTTGTCCTTCTCCAATTGACTTACTTCACTCAGCATAATACCCTCCAGTTCCATCCACGTTGAAGCAAATGGTGGGTATTTGTCGTTTCTAACGGCTGAGTAATATTCCATTGTATACATAAACCACATCTTCTTTATCCATTCATCTTTCGATGGACACCGAGGCTCCTTCCACAGTTTGGCTATTGTGGGCATTGCTGCTAGAAACATCGGGGTGCAGGTGTCTTGGCATTTCATTGCATCTGTATCTTTGGGGTAAATCCCCAACAGTGCAATTGCTGGGTGATAGGGCAGGTCTATTTTTAGCTCTTTGAGGAACCTCCACACAGTTTTCCAGAGTGGCTGCACCAGTTCACATTCCCACAACAGTGCAAGAGGGTTCCCTTTTCTCCACATCCTCTCCAACATTTGTTGTTTCCTGCCTTGTTAATTTTCTCCATTCTCACTGGTGTGAGGTGGTATCTCATTGTGGTTTTGATTTGTATTTCCCTGATGGCAAGTGATGCAAAGCATTTTCTCATGCATGTTGGCCATGTCCATGTCTTCCTCTGTGAGATTTCTCTTCATGTCTTTTGCCCATTTCATGATTGGATTGTTTGTTTCTTTGGTGTTGAGTTTAATAAGTTCTTTATAGATCTTGGAAACTAGCCCTTTATCTGATACGTCATTTGCAAATATCTTCTCCCATTCTGTAGGTTGTCTTTTAGTTTTGTTGACTGTATCCTTTGCTGTGCAAAAGCTTCTTATCTTGATGAAGTCCCAATAGTTCATTTTTGCTTTTGTTTCTTTTGCCTTCGTGGACGTATCTTGCAAGAAATTACTGTCGCCGAGTTCAAAAAGGGTGTTGCCTGTGTTCTCCTCTAGGATTTTGATGGAATCTTGTCTCACATTTAGATCTTTCATCCATTTTGAGTTTATCTTTGTGTATGGTGAAAGAGAGTGGTCTAGTTTCATTCTTCTGCATGTGGATGTCCAGTTTTCCCAGCACCATTTATTGAAGAGACTGTCTTTCTTCCAATGGATAGTCTTTCCTCCTTTATCGAATATTAGTTGACCATAAAGTTCAGGGTCCACTTCTGGGTTCTCTATTCTGTTCCATTGATCTATGTGTCTGTTTTTGTGCCAGTACCACACTGTCTTGATGACCACAGCTTTGTAGTACAACCTGAAATCTGGCATTGTGATGCCCACAGATATGGTTTTCTTTTTTAAAAGAAAACGCATATCTGAGGAAGTATTTTAAAAAGCAAGCTCAGGTCTGTCTTCCTTAAGAAGTGATGTTTAAGTGGACTCTTGTTAACCTACAAGAACAAGAGATAGCGGCAATGGATGAAAGCAAGCATATGGTCAAGATGGCATGATGACCATCTAGACCGTCTAGAGAACAGTCAATCCTTCCAGACTTGGGACAAAACTGGTGCAAAGAAAAGAGTCATAACAAGAGTTAACAAGAGTTAAGAATGGAGAAGTGGGACAAGATCCCACTATGAATGACTTCTCTTGTCATCATTTTAGCCTTACTTATTTATTTATATTCTGTGTTATTTCTGAAAGGATTTGAGGTGGTTTATGTGAAAACAGAAACAAAACAACAAAACAGCAACAATTCAGAATGGCTTAAATCATAGGGGACTATATCTGGCTCAGAAGAGATGTAGTGAGAAATAACTAGAAAGCAAACTTTCTAGTTTGTGGATTTTGATACACACACATAAAGATTCAATTCTAAAATTTTTGAAAAATTTAACCTTTTCTAGATACCAATGCATTTAAAAAAAAATCCTAATATGTTGATTAAGCTCTGTGGTTGACATCTATTTTTATTTTTATTTTTATTTTTGACTGAGCAGCAGAGAAGCCCAGAGACCAGTGAGACTTCAGCATTTATTAACTGAGAGACACTAGTTCAGCTCTTCTACAGTTTTGGGACCATGCTTTCTTCAGTGTTTTTACCTCCCTCCAAGTCCAGTAGCTCCCTGTGTAGAGAGAGAAAATGTCTGGCCATGGGCACCTGGGTAGCTCAGTTGGTTAATCATCTGCCTTCTGTTCAGGTCATGATCTAGTGTTGGGCTCTGTACTCAGCAGGGAGTCTGCTTCTCCTTCTCCCTCTGCCCCTTCCCGTTGTGTTCTCTCACATTCACTCTCTCAAATAAATAAATAAATAAATAAATAAATAAATAAATAAATAAAATCTTTTTGAAAAAAGATAGAACAACCAACAAGCATATATACAGAATAGAATATAAACACATATATGCTTTGAAAGAGGAAGCAGGAAACCTCAATGAAAGAAATATCCCACCTGTGTGGACAGGCCTAGGTTTATGTGCCCTAACCCTGAGAGGGAAACTATCAAGTTCTTCTCCCCTCGTGGTTTGTTCAGGGGGAGGCTTGAAAACACTTTCCCCTGCATTCCCTCATCTGGCCAACTCCTAGTCACCTCTTGCAGCTTCTGGTAGTCTTCCCATTATGTCACTCTTCACATTTTATTGCAGGACTTGTTTGATATCTGTCTTCCCTGATAGAGAGTAAGGAAATGGCTGCCTTGACACTGATTCCTGGCAGTGTCTGGTCTGGCATGAGGGATCAATGAATTGTTAAGTTAATGAACTGAAGATACCCAGTTGCTACACGTTGAATTGCTTCCCCCCACAAATTCATAAAAAGTCCCAACCTTCAGTACTTCAGAATGTGAGTTTATTTGGACAGTCTTTACAGAGTTAATCAAGCCTCAATTAAGTAATGCGAGTGGGCCTAATCCTAATCCTATTCCTCATTATAAAAATGGGGAATTTGGACAGAGACATGCACAGAGGAAAGATGCTGTGAGGACAGAGCCAAGAAGAAAAGCCTGGAATGGGTTCTTCCCTCCCGGCCCACAGAAGGAACCAACCTTGCTGACTGACACATGGCTCTCAGACTTCTGGCCTCCAGAACTTTGAGACAATGACTTTCTGTTGTTGAAGCCACTCCCTCCATAGTTCTTTATTTTGGTAGCCAGAGTAAACTAACACAATGATTTTCAGATCCTTCAGATGACTGACCCCTCCATGAATACATTTCTTCCAAAAGGGTATTTGAGGAAATTGAGTCCTTTGCAGAGACAGTGAGGATGACATTGCCCTCCTCTGCAGCCATTTGTGGTGACAAGGCAAAGCCTGTTTTGGAAGATGGAGGTGTACTCCAGGAAGGACAGCTTCCTTCACCCCTTCTCCCTGGTCCAAGCTTGTATCTGACAGATTCATACAGACCACCTTGTTTATATATGAGTTCTAATGTTAACTAGCTGTGTGATTTGGGGCCAGATGATCAACCTCTCTCTGTTCCTTCATCATAAGGAAGAAATGATATAAAACACATAAATCAAAAACCAAACTATTACACCTAGAAGCTCCTGATGTGGTGCCCCATATGTGATAGAACTCCAAAACTGTGAGTCTCCTTCCTCGCTGTCTTGCTATCCCTATAAATAGAATGCATTTTTCCCCACAAAAGAAGTAAGGAGGCTTCTAAATACTTTACAAATTTAAGACATCTTTTTCCTTTAATATTATGATCTGACCACCATCTACATTAGGCACAAAATCAAGGAGATAGTTTGAATAATAAGATGACAAATAAGTACCATTTTATTTTGGAAAGAACTAAATTATTATGAGCTAGCCATACAAACTAGTATCATAAAATTTTTTATTGAAAACAATCCCAGTCCATTGAGTTCCCTTATAAACTTTGGCTGAGGTTTACACTTAAAACAAATGTTTTTTAATTTCGTTTTACACTACTAAACCAACCAAATCATTGTATCTGTAAACGCAACTTCCATATCTTGCAAATGTGTTTTTTTTTCTAATGCCTAACTCTGTGATTTTCATTGTTTAATTTTTTTCCTTTTATTTTTTTCTCAGTAGCTGAATATTCCTCAAACGAAGCAGAGACCAAAAAAAGAATAACATTCTCAAGCATGGGTTTGAGGCTGTTTGATTCAATGATTACTTCCTAATGATTAAAGCCAAATATAAACTAGCATACTTTTCCAGAACTAGCAATAAAGAGATGATCTGGGTACAAATTAATTTGCTATGAAAGAAAAGAGAAAATTCAGGACTGCTATTTACTCCAAGCCTTAAACATCTCTGCAAGAATACCAAAGCCCAGTTTAGCATTCTGTTTCACTTAATATAACCTTAACAATTATCAAACAGGGCCACACATGATATAAAGATTAAAGAGTTCTAATATATACTTAGCATCGTCTATGGAACATTTGGTTATCTGCCACACATTTGATATTCAGGTGTAAATCATTAAGTGCTCTACAAATTTAAAATAAGAGAAGGCAAGCCAGGGTGACTCAAGCCAGCGGCAGTTAGGGCAGGGAGAAGTGCTAGTTGGCATCTTTACAGCAAATGAGGGATCCAGGAAAACCACAAAAATTGGTCATGAACCTATAAAAAGCCAGCATTCTTTTTTTTTTTTTTTTTTTTTTTTTTTAAGAAGCACAGAGGGTTAAATGTATCACAGGCCTCAGGACATTACTATAATACAACCCAATAGTAAAGTAAAAAAAAAAAAGGGTAGCTGCAGAGTTTCCTTGTAGGGCCGGGGTCAGGAACCATATACTCTGAAGGACCCCTGATGAGCCAGGTCTCTTGAGACCAGTCATTTAATCTCTCAAAGCTGTTCTTTATCTCTAAAATGAAAATAGTGATTCTATCACCGCTTACTGCACAGGCTTGTGGTAGAGATCAAAAGTAACAGAGCTGGATGGAGTCACTGACATGATTTCACACCTTGACCTGTCCTTTCTCTACTCAGCTTCCAGGACCCCAGACTGTCCTGTTTCCTTCTCATTTGTTGGCCAGTCCTACTCAGCCTCCCATGCTGGTTCTACTCTCTGATCTCTAAATGTTGGAGTACCCTAGAGTCCAGTTCTCATTTTTTTTCTCTTCTCTATCTGCAGTCTCTCCCTAGGTAATCTCAAAGCTTTAAGCATGATTCATTTTGCTGGTCATCTCTACATTTGTATTCCCTTCTGAACTCCAGACTTATAAACCCAACTACAGATTTGACATTTCCACTTTGATGTCTAATTGATATCTCAAACTTTATATGGCCAACAGAGACCTCTTGATTCTCCATCATCCAACCCTAGTCCTCCCTATTTTAGTCAGAGAAGACTAAATTGCTCCACTCAATTGCTCATGCTAAAAATATCCAGGAGATATCTTGAGTCTACTCTTTCTGTCTTGTGTCCCATTCAATCCATCAGCAAGACCTAGCAACATTATCTCTGAAATAGACCTCAAGTCTGTCCATTTATTTCTCCTTCCACTACACTGGTCTAAGCCACCATCTTTGCTCATCTGAATGTCTACAATCGATTCTGAAATAGTTACCCATTACCAATTGCCCTCTGCAATCTTTTTTTTTTTACAGTTATTATAAATTTTATAAAAATATATTACATATAAATGAACAATGCATATAATAAAGATAGAATCTTTAATTTTAAAAATCTACCAAACAATAAAAACTTGCATGTGGATATAAAAAAAAAATTAAAACTGAACAAAGGCCTAGAAGGATACACACAAAATCTATAATGCATATACCTTCTTAGAAAGAAAATAAGATAGGAATGAAGGACAGAATGAACTTTACTCTTACACAGTTTCCTTATTTTATTAAAAAAACATAAGAACTTGAATGAACACGTCAGTACATTAAAATGTCAATTCTTAGTTGGACATTTGGATATTGTTCTCTGTAAATTTCTTCTAATGTTCTCACTAAAAAGAACATAAACACATAGAAAGGAAGATAAAGAACCCTAAGTTAAAAGGGAAATATCCCTGAGCCCAAGAATACATTAAAAATTTAAATATATTTTATGCATAAACAGCTGGCAAAATATTTCAATTTCATGAAAACAAACAAAAAAAGAAAGTCCTGCTCTATTCCTGATTTTAATTGGAATGTTTCTACTTGCCTCCATGCTATACAAAATCTTAAAAATGTAAATCATATCATAACTTGTTTAAAATCCTCCAATGGCTTCCCAACCCATTTAGAATCAAATCCAAATTCCTTCCCAAGACACACACAGTCCTGTCTTATTCTGACCCCTAACCATCACTCCTACCTCCTCTGCTGGCACTCTGACCATCCAAGTCCCAGTCAAGCTTCCTTTCTTTCCCTCTGTCAATTACATGTTCTTTCCACATGAAGACCCTTGCCATGGTCCCTCCAATGCCTGGATAACTTTTTTCCCCAGAATCTTCTTGTCATGTAAGCCTTTCCAGATATAGCAGCCTCAGAGAGACTACTCTTGACCAAGTAATCTGAAGGAACCAAGACATTCTCAATCATATTGCCTTTTTATAATTCTCTCCATAGTACTAACCACAATCTGATCTTTCACTGTATGCTTCTGTATTGGTTTTTCTTCATTGCATCTCCTTCATCCCTCATCCTCCTCCCAGAACATAAATTCTTTGAGTGCAGAGGCCATGTTATACCCCAGCACCAAGAACTGTGCCCAGCACATAGAGGGCATATTAGTTTACTTAATGCTGCATAAAAAATTACCATCATTTTAGTACCTTAAACCAACTCCAGTTGTTACTTCACAGTCCTGAAGGTCAGGAGTCCAGGCTCAGTGTCTAGGTTCTACAACATGGTCAGGGCATTAAAAGTTGAAACCAAGGTGTCAACCAGGCTGAGTTATTTTCTGGGTACTCTAGAGAAGAATCTGTTTCCAAGTTCATTCAGGCTGTTAGCAAAATCCAGCTCCATGAGGCTATAAACTGAGGTCTTCCTTCCCCTGTTGTCTGTCAGCCAGGGGCCATTCTTAGCACCTAGAGGCTGTCCACATTCCTTATCATGTGGCCTCCTCCATCTTTAAGCCAGCAACTGTTCAATCCTTCCCATGCTTTGAATACTTGACTGCCTCTTCTATAACCAGCTAGAAAACTCTGTTTTCAAAGGAGTCATAGTGATTCAATGAGACCTACCTGGATAATCTCCAGATCTTAAGGTCAACTTGCCAAGTAATATAGCCCAATTACAGGAGCAAAATCTATCATGTTTACAGTCCTGGGGATTATTTAAAACATGGACACAGGGAGCAGGAGATCTTGGCACCCATTTTTAGAATTCTGCCTACTAGCAGAGGGTATGCCACAAACATTTGCTGAATGAAAAAAAAAAAAACTTAATAACAGATGTGCTCATATAAAATCATAAATAACTTCACAAATGTCATCATTAAAGTAATTATGATTCATAAAGATGTCCCTGTGACATCATGAAAAGGATAAACTGGGTATGACTGCCATAGTGAAGATAGTCCATCAAAGCCAGGCTGTTTTTTATTTACATTTTGGGCTCAGAAAGATAGACACTAGTCAGCTGGTAAGTTTAAAAGGACAGAACCGAATACAAGTAAAGAAAAACCATAAGCTAATTGATAAGGGTTGGTTTCCATATGACTCAGCTACTTAACTAGCTCTGACTTTGGGCAATTTATTCAACATGTCCAGTTCAGGTTTATTCTTTCTCAAATGGGCAGAAACTTGACAGGTGGTCCAGAAGTTTGAATTATTAGAAGCATGTACATTACCTAGTACATTTTCCAGAGAAGAACATTTTCTTGCTAATTAACCCCCAGTAGTCTAGAGAAATTAGCTATTTAGAATGACAATTCACAGATTTGCTTCATCCAGGCAAGGTTTTTCAGTGAAATTGCAGGGTAAGAGAGAGGGGTAGGGGTATGTTCTAATGTAAGAAAATTAGCCACAATTCTTGAAAATCATCTTGAAAACCCCATAGGAAATTGCCACACTGAAGACTCTTTCCTAGCAAATTTGGTGAAGCCAGTTTCCTTCTAGTATTGGGAGAAAAGTCTTATTTCTTTAGCTTGGTATCCTACAAGAAAATGGACCAAAATTTTGAGGATATATTAAGAAAAGAGAGAGAGAGAGAGAGAAAGCCAAGAAACAGACTTTTAACTATAGAGAACAAACTGATAGTTACCAGAGGAGAGGTGGGTGGGGTGATGGATTAAATTGATGATGAGGATTAAGTAGAGCACTTGTGATGAGCACCAGGTGTTACATGGGAATCACTATATTGTACACCAGAAACTAATATCACACTGTATGTTAACTAACTGGAATTTAAATAAAAACTTAAAAAAATACTTATCTTTAAATACTGCAATCTCAGCACAGCAAAGGACTTTTAACATAAGAGATAACATGGTGCAGTGGAAGTAAATTCCAGCCCCACTACAATAGTTCTGTGGCATTGGACAAGTTTACCTCAGTGTTCTGATCTGCAGAATGGAAATAATAATTCACCACAGGGCTGATGTGAGAACTAAATGATTAAGTAGGTGTAAAATGCTTAGAACTATGCCTGGCATGACATAAATGCTACAAAATATTTATTGAGGGACGCCAGGGTGGCTCAGTGGTTGAGCATCTGCCTTTGGCTCAGGGCGTGATCCCAGGATCCAGGGATGGAGTCCCACATTGGGCTCCCCACAGGGAGCCTGCTTCTCCCTCTGCCTGTGTCTCTGCCTCTCTCTGTGTGTCTCTCATGAATAAATAAATAAAATCTGTAAAAAATATATTGATTGAAAAAAATTCCTTGTTTTTCTTTTCTTTTTTCTTTTTTTTGGGGGGGGGGGAGGAGGTGATGAACTACTGTATCAATCCAGACTCTCTGAGAGATAGCCACCAAGAATGGACAAAGAGGTTTATTGGGAGAAATATCTATAGGATAAAGGAGAAGGGAGCAGAGGTGTACAGAGAGAAGCTTCAGATGGTGACACAGATCAGACACCCATGAAAGGAGAGAGGGAAGGAAGGAGGATTGACTGGGAAGAGCCCCAGACCACCTTCTGATTCTCAAAAAGTCTCAGCCAGGCCAGAGGGGAGTCCACAAGCAAACACTGCCTGTTGAAGGAATCCCCTGTCAGGCAGGAAAGGCCTGCCTCTAGTGCCCCTGCCATGCTCAGATGATGGCTGGGAGCATGGCCTTGGCATCACCAGATAGGGAAAGTCCAACAGCTGCTATCAGCTGAGCCCCCAACAGCAGGTTCTCTTGAAGGGAGACCTGAGGGTGGCACACCTCCAGAGCTGTCACAGCCCCTGTGACTGCATTTCTATGAGCAAAATGCACATATGATGCAATGTTTGATGAGCAATTTTTGGTTAGGCCATCATTTAAAGAACATTGCTGAGATGTTGACATTGTCCTGGCAGGCACTATTGTACACCTTCACTGCTCGTGACGGACCAGCAGGGAGGAAGCAACTGAGGCTAGTGTTGGCCCTATAGTGGGATCCATCAACAAGGAAAGTTGGTAAAAGTTGGTATATTACTGGTTGAATGTGCCTGGAATCTAATGCATTGAGCCCTTGCTGGACTAGGCATTTGCTGAGCATGGGCTCCAGTGGTGAGCAACTTCCTTTTGTGTGAAGGCAAGTTCAGGCACAATATGTATGTATGGATGTATGTGTGCATATGGGTAGGTGTGCATGAGGTGTATGTGTATGTACATATTATTTAGAGGCAATGTTTCTCTTACTCAAAAGGAAAATAACCATATTAGTTTCTACAAAAAAATAAAATATTCTTAGAACTTTAATTACCTACCCACTTTATTGAATAGAAGATTTTCTTTTTTTTTTGAATAGAAGATTTTCATTAAGAACATTGGCATTGCTTCTTTGCCACCAAAATTATAATATTGAGACTTCTTTGAAAAGCATCAATAATATGGTAATTTTCTGATTTTTCCCTCTTGAAATGAGCTCACAGACCACATTCCAAAGTTCAGTGTCCCCAGCTGGCCCTCAACCTGTGGGCTGACCACAGCTCTTTTCTATACCTTTTACTGCAAGGGCACTGGGGCACAGGACACAAAGACTCAGTGCCAAACTTAGGAGCACCTACTCTATTGGGCAAAAACAGACAAGGACAAAAGAGCTATGAGGGTCTTTGGAGGTGCTTTGGGGATTCAGTGAAGTGAACCACATGTAACAATTATGGGAACGGCAGTGATTAGCTGAGACCTCCAGACAACCAGATCTGCCTTGACAGGCTGCTGCACACACCTGACAGCCAGCTTTTTCCTCATCTTACTCCAAATCTTGGCTTCTTGCTTAACCTTGGCTCTTCCAGTACAGATGGGGTCAGTGTGATCCTTGCCACCCCAGCCTCTGACTGATGCTATCATCCATCCATCCATCCATCTTTAATCAAGGACATAGCATAGAATTCATTTATATCACAGCTTGTGCTAACATCAGTTCCCTTACACAATAAGTGTCTGTTTTGTTATATTAATTTGCTATATTAGCCACTCAGATCACTTTGAGAATGACTGGAAAGATAAATAAGGTAAATGCCATCAACTATAAATGACCTGTTTTCAAGGCTATATTTTGCAGAGATGGCATTGCAAGGTTGAAAGAGCATGCCCTTGGTGTCAGAATCTCAGCATTTGCTGTGGATAACCTGGACAACTTTCTGAACCTCATTTTCCCTATCATAATCTGAAAAGTAGAGATAGCAACAGATATCTTGCAAAGTAAGTGTTATATATGCAAAGGGCAAGGTATAGTGATTGGATTAGAGTAAAATTAAATGTAGAAATAAATGTATAGATCTGCAAAAAGGGGATTTTGATTTTTAAAAATAATCTGGAGGTAGGACAAGTCTTTCTAAACAAGACAAAAAAATTCAGAAATCATAAAGGAAAAGTATAATATATTTGAATATATGCATATTATTAACCTTTCTATGGTAACATTTGCATGAACAAAATTCTTAAAAAGCCCATAACAGACTAGGAAAAAATAATTGCAATATACATAACTAACAAAGATCAATAGCCATCATATTTAGTGAATTTCTTCATTATAACATTCTCAACTTAGCTAGTTCTTAAGGAACATAGACTTAAATAATAAGGTGATAACATTGTTTTCACTTACCATATTCACAAGAAATCTTAAATATTGATAAGATATTTTATAGACAAATAAATGGGAAAATGGGTACTTTTATATATTGCTACATATGAGATACCATGAGTCAAGATACTGTGCAGCAAGCTTCACTATTATGACTCTTGGCTCTAAACATGGGAGAAAGCCACTGTGAACTAATTTGAACAAACAAAAAAGGAAATTATTATTTTAACCATTAAAAATAAATTGGGGTATTTCCCAAATCTTAGTGCTGACTTAAACCCTAGGAACCAGGCACTCAGACTGCATTTGGACTCATCCCTTTTGTTCCTATCTGCATGTTGGCTTCAGATTTCTCTTTCTTAGTGTCAAATGGCTTTCTCCATTTGGTGGAAAACATGGCAACTAGCAAAGTCTGAATTTTATGTCTTACAGCTTCAACCGACAGAAAATGACTAATTCAAGTTTCAAGTTCCCCAGGTCCAAAAATCCTAAGGTAGGGACTAACTGGCCTTGATTAGAAACAATGGCCACATTTGGACCAATAATTAATGACCTGAGAGATGGGATTCCAGAATGCAATGTACTGCAGCACAAGATGAGTATGTTCAACTTGATAACTCCCACAAAAAGGATAAGAGAAGGTATAATTCCTAAAAGAAAATAATGCTATTTCCAGAAGAAAAATATATGTATACTAGCCAGATATAAATGCTACCAAAATATACAGGCTTAAAATATATTTTTTTATTTTTTTAAGATTTTATTTATTTATTCATGAGACACAAGAGAGAGAGGCAGAGACATAGGCAGAGGGAGAAGCAGGTGCCCTGTGAAGATCCGGATGTGGGACTTGATTCCTGGACCCAGGGATCACGACCTGAGCCAAAGGCAGATGCTCAACCACTAAGCCACCCAGGTGCCCCTTAAAATGTCTTCTAAAATTAACTAGGCAATTAAAAGATGAATTAGTAGTCGATTAGAAGGGATATTTAGCAGTATCTATCAAGACTAAACACATATATTAGGGCGCCTGAGTGGCTCAGTCAGCTAAGTGTCTGCCTTCAGCTCAGGTTGTGATTCCAGGATCCTGGGAGAGAGTCTCACATTGGGCTCCCTCTCAGCAGGGAGTCTGCTTCTCCCTCTAATTCTGCCTCTCCCCTATTCATGTGTGCACGCACATTCTCTCTCTCTCTTTCAAATAAGTAAATATTTTTTTAAAAAGACCAAATGCATATAACATTATGCCCACCAGTTCTACTTCCTGTCATTTACCCTTAAAAAAATAACATTTATACACAGAAAGAGGTTCATCAAATTATTATTCAACAAATATTCTGTGCATACAGCGTACCTGTACTGTTTTAAGAGCTGAAATAATAGTAGTAAAGGAGGGAAAAGTTTCTACAGTTATATTTGAGTGGGGAACACAGATGATAAGCAAGTGATTGGCACATTGCAATTGTTTATTATTAAGCATTCTGTCCATTTTCGATTTCTAGACTTCACAATCTCACAATATAAATGTATTTTCAATTTATGCTCAGGGAGTTTTCATTATCTTCAAAGCCCCATTTGTGATACCACATATACTTGCAATTGGAAATGGTATCAGGTTATGACTAATTTTTATGGAATTGTACACTTTACAAAGAGCTTTCACATTTACTATCTCATTTCTCTCATTCACCAACACTGTGACTTAGGTACGGGCAGGCATTATTATTATTTTGATCAGCACTGAATCTCCAGAGCCAAGCAAAATGCAAAGGATAAAGCAGGCACCAAATAAGACTTTGTTGGAGGAATCAAAATTAAGAGGCACAGCTAAAGACACAGAACCACTTAGGTCAGACAGCAAGTCATCTAACCTAGAACTAGTAATTCCAATTCTTGGATTTTTTCAGTCATACAATGTTTGCAATTTCTAGAATCATCTAATCATAAGATTTTAGGTAGTCCCATTCTTTTTTGTACCTGCCATTCCTTCTCAGTTTAAGAACCTTGGAGTTTTGCTTTTTCGTTCTAAAATAAATAAATATTTTGTTGATAGTCAATTTAATATGAACATGAACTACCTGCCTAAAACCTGGGATCAGGGCACCTGGGTGGCTCAGTCAGTTAAGCATCTGCCTTTGGCTCAAGTCATGATCCCAGGGTCCTGGAATGGAGCCCTACGTCATGCTCCCTGCCCAGTGGGGAGCCTGCTTCTCCCTCTCCCCAGCTTGTCTTCTCTCTTTCTTAAATGAATAAATATAATCTTTAAAAAAAAAAAAACTGGGACCAATTGCAACTAGAGCTCACAGTATGGGGTATAGAAAGCAATGTTGGTAACACTCAGATCTGAGCTTCCCAAGAAATAAGACTCATGTTTCCACTTTAAACACATATGTGTGACTTGGACAAGTCATTACCTCTCTATGAAATGGGATGATTATTCTAATTGAATGCTGATCCTTTCTGGCTCAGAAATGTGATGATGCATCACCTTTTTCAGCCACACCTGCTGAATAATTGTGGACATCAAGTGTTATGTTTTAGTTGACTCTGAAGGGCAGGGATCCACATTGCAAAACAAAGTCATGTCAGGCAGTTCTGTGAGCAACTGAGTGTGTTAGGATCCACGAGTTGCAAACTAACAACGAAGGACAAGAATTAATTCTTTTATATGATAAAATGAGTCAATACAGGAGAGCTTGTTTTGAGCACCCCCCTCCTTCTTAGAGAAGTAAGACTCGTAAGTTAGGACATGACTTTGCAGATGTCTAGGTAAAAGCAATTGATGTGCACAACAGAGTAGGAAAATCTGTTCTTTGGCAATCACCTTGTACTACAGGTCTGCTGGCTGAACCAGTCTTTAAAAGGATAACACACCATTAGTTACATCCTTCCGGATTACAATTAAAAACAAACACACATAGCCCCTTGTCTAATTTCCATAATAGCCTTCTGCAGTGGAAAGAAAATGGATTTTGGAATATCAAAAAACCCAGGTTGCCAATTCCAGAATTTGCTCTGAATAACCTTGAGTAAGACATTTAATCTACCTAAACCTCAAGCTTCTAATCTACAAAATTATTATAAAAATATTAACTTCCCAAGTTCACAGGTGCACGTAAGCCCCTAGGTGAATCTTGACATCAAGTAGATGCTAAATAAGCATATGGATGTACCACAGGGTATACACCTATTTTCTTCTACTCACCTAGTAAGGGATATCTGAGTTGTTTCCAGTTTTGCCTATTATAAATAAAGCTTCTTTGAACATTCATATGCAGGCTTTTCATGTGAACGTTAAGTTTTCATTTCCCTGAGATAAATGCCCCAGAGTGGATCACATGGTTATTACATGTTTAGGTTATACAGAACTTGCCAAAGTGTTCTCAAGAGTGGCTGTACAATCACCAGCAATTGGTATCATCACTATTTTTGATGTGAGCTATTCTGATACCTGTGTAGCGAGATCTTACCATGGTTTTAATTTGCATTTATCTAATGCTAATAATGCTGTACAACTTCTATGTGCTTATTTTCCATCTGTTTATGTTAACCTCTTTGGTGAAATGTCTATTCATGACTTTTGCCTACTTTGTAACTGGGTTGTTTCTTTGCCATTGAATTTTGAGAATTCTTTATATAGTCTAGATATTATTCCTGCGTCAGATAAGTCGGAAAACTAGCTGAACTGATCCTCCATAGCAAAAGATACAATGGCCATGTTGAAAGGGGCAGGAGAGGCAGAGACAATGTCAACAAAAACCCAACCCCACAGCTGGCAACCCACAGCCAGGAAAAGTCTCGAGAGATCCCATATATCAGGCACCCAACTCTTGGGATCTGTACCAGAGAGAGACCCCCTAAAACATCTGGCTTCAAAGACCATCAGGGCCTGCATGCAGGAGAAACATAAGACTATAGGTAATGGAGATTCCATGCTTAGAGGGTTCAGGTGCAGACTCATCACTTGGGGACCTGCACAAAAGCAGCATTCGAAAAACACCTAGACCACACCTGAAGGAGATTCATTTGCTAACCTTAAGGCAGCTGTTGGGAACAGAAGCTTCTTGGGACTCTCTCTGGGAATGGAGGCGCTGGCAGGCACCATTCTAGGTGTTCCTCCTCTACCTTGAAGGCATCAGTGTGGGTGGGCAACATCTTTACACTCTCCCTACTGACTAGCCCAATTGAGCATCTTGCCTTTCCCTGCTCCTCCCACTGGAGCCTGACCCCTGACCCTGGAAAACATGCCATCCCACTCCTCCCCTACTCCTCTGCACTGTTCCTGTGTGCTCATGGTTTAGAATATTCAGTATCATTCAAATGTCCACATTACCCAAAGCAATTTACAGAATCAATGCAATTCTAATCAAAATTCCAATGACATTCTTCATAGAACGACTTGAAAATTTACATGGAACTGCAAAAATCATACAATTAAATAAAAAATAATCCAATTAAAAATTGGCAGAGGATCTGAATAGCCATTTTTCCAAAGAAAACATGATGTTCAACATCACTTACAGTCAGGAAAATGCAAATAAAAACCACAATAAGATAACACCTCACGCTTGTCAGAATGACAAGTACCAAAAGGACAAGAAATGACAAGTGTTGGTGAGGATGTAGAAGAAAGAGAGTCCTATAAACTGTTGGTGGGAATTTAAATTGGTGCACCTACTGTGGGAAACAGTATGAAGGTTCTACAAAAATAAAAATAGAAATACCACATGATCCAGCTATTCCACTTCCGGGTAATCCAAAGAAAAGAAAAATACTACTAAAAAGATATGTGTACCCCTATAATCATTGCAGCATTATTTGCAATAGCCAAGATATGGAAACAACCAAAGTGTCCACTGAGAGATAAATGGATAAAGAAGATATGGTATACACCCACACCCACACACACACACACACACACACACACACACACATATACATGATGGAATACTACTCAGCCATAAAAAATAATGAGATCTTGCCATTTGTGGCATAATGCTAGAACTTGAGGATATTATGCTAAATGAAATAGGTCTGACAGAGAAAGGCAAATACTGTATGATTTCACTCATCTGTGGAATCTAAAATTCAAGACAGATAAACAAAACTTGTAGATGGAGGACAGATTGGTGGTTGCCAGTGGGGGTGAGCAAAATAGATGAAGGGGAACAAGAAGTACAAACTTCCAGTTAGAAAATAACTAAGTCATGGGGATGTAATGTACAGCATGATGACTATAATCAATAATATTGTATGGCATATTTGGAATTTATAGATCTTGAAAGTTCCCAACACAAGAAAAAAAATTTATTACTTTGTAGAAGGATGGATAGTAAGCCTCATGGCAATGATCATTATGTTGTACTCCTGAAATTAATACAATGTTATATGTCAATTATACATCAATAAAAAAAATAGAAAAAAAATTAGTTGCTGTATGGTTATCTTGTATCCTATCATTTTTCTAAACTTACTTTTAAGTTCTAAGAGAGGTTTTAAAGAGTTTTGGGATTTTATTGTTTGTTTTCTTTAGATGCATTAAAATTTTCTACACAGGCAATCATATCATCTGCAAATGACATATTTCTTCCTTCCTGATCTGTGTGCCTTTTATTTCTTTTCTTGTCTTATTTGCACCAGTTAGAACTTTAATATTATATTGATTAAACGTGACAAGAGCTAACATCCATGGGTTGTTCCCAATTTTAAAGGGAAATCATTCAGTCATTCACCACTAAATATAATGGTAACTGTAGATATTTTTTAGGTTCTTTTTATCAAGTTGAGAAAGTTCTCTGATATACCTATTTTTCTGAAAAAATTTCAATCATGAACAAGTATTGAGTCTTGTCAAATGCTTTTTCTGCATTGGTTTACAAGATCATATAATTTTTCTTACTTACCTGCTATCATACTGAGTTACACTGATTGATTTTTCAATATGGAACAATTCTTGCATTCTTGGATAAAAATCATTTGATCAGGAGGCATAATTCTTCATATATATTGCCTAATTCTATTTATTTTTAATACACATTAAATATTTTGTTAAATATTTTTTAACATTTTATTTTGTCATTTTGTTAAATATATTTGGCTATATATGTTGTTAAAGATTTTTATGTTTATGTTTATGAGGGATATTCATCCATAGTTTTCTTTTTCTATACTTTTTTGGGTTTTCATTTCAGAGTCAATATTAGCTTCATAAAATAAGGAAGCATTACCTTCTAATTTTTCTTCTGGAAGAGGTTGTGTAGAACAGATATATTTTTAAATATTTACTTATTTATTTTAGAGAAAGAAAGAGAGTGCACAAATAGGCAGGGAAGAAGAGAGAGAGAGAATCCCAAGCAAACTCTGAACCTAATGTGGAGACCCATGTGCTCCCAAGACCCCAGCTTTAATCAAGAGTTGGAAGCTCAACTGGCTGTGCCACCCACGCATCTCTAGAATGGATTTTAATTATTCTTCAAATGTTTGATAGAATAATCCAGTGAAACTATCTGGGCCTGGAGATATTTTTTTGACAATTTTTTAAATACCAAGAAAATGTCTTAAAGTGTTGTTAGGCTCTTCAAATTATCTCAGTTATTGGATAGTTGTGATGATTTGTGCTTTTTGAGCAATTGGTACATTTCATCTAAATTGGCAAATTCTTCAGTGTGGAGTCAATCACTTACTGTCTTTTAAATGCCTGTAGGATCATCATGATCTCCTCTGATTCATTCTTTGTATGGGTAATCTGAATCTCCTCTCTATTTTTGTCAAGGTTGCTAGGGGCTTGACAATTATATTGATCTTTAAAAGAACCAGTTTTTTGTTCATTGATTTTCTCTATTTTTCCGCTTTCAATTTTATTAATTCCTGCTTTCATCATTATTATTTCCTTCCCTCTGTCTACTCTGGGTTTGTTTTTCTCATCCTTTATTTTCTTGATGTGGGAACCTAGATTAATAATTTGAAATTTGTCCTATGTTCTGATGGAAGCAGTTAGTGTTATAAATTTTCCTCTCAGCACTATTTTAGCTGAACTCCAAAAATTTTGATATGTTTTCCTTCCATTTTCTTTCAGTTCAATGTATTTTTAAAATATTTATTGAGAAAGAGAGAGAGTGGGGGCAGGGGCAGAGAGAAAGAATCTCAAATAGACTCCCCTCTGAGTGTGGATTCCAATGTGAGGCTCGATCCCACAACCCTAAGATCATGACCTGAGCCCAAAGAAATCGAGAGTTGGATGCTTAACTGAGCCAGGTGCCCCATCAGGGTTTCATTTCTTTTTTCTTTTTTTTTTTTTTTTAAATTTCCCTCAAGAATTCTACTTTGACTCATGAGTTATTTAAGTGTGTTGTCTAGTCGTTAAGAGTTTGGAAATTTTCCTGTTATTCTGTTAATGACTTCTAGTTTGATTCTATGTGGTCAGAGAACATACTCTAAATAATTCTCATTCTCATAAATTTGCTGTGGTTTGTTTTATGGCCCAGGATATGATACGTCTCATGGGGTGCTTGAAAAGAATGTGTATTCTGTTCTTGGGTGGAGTGGTTTGTAAATGTATATTCGATCTTGTTGGTTGATGGTATGAAGTTCTTCTATGTGGTTGATAATTTTTGGTCTAGTCATTCTACCAGGTGTTGAGACAGGAATATTAAAATTTCCAACTATGATTGTGAATTTGTTGATTTTGCTGTTCAGTTCTATGAGTTTTGCTTCCTGTAAAATAATTACTGATATGTCAGGACTTAGGTTTGCCATTTAATTCCATCTTCTGTTTGTTCTGTTTTTCATTTGTTTCCATTTCTTGCCTTCCTATGGGCTACTGAAACACTTTCAGAACTCAGTTTTGATTTATCTATGGTCTCTTTTGAGTATATCTTTTTGCACAAGTTTTTAGTGGCTGCTCTATGTGATAGATACAAAATTTATCACAATTTACTGGTGTCAACATTTTACCAGTTAGAATGAAGTATAGAAATTTTACTTCCTTTATTTCTCTTTACCCTTCTACACTCAAAATACAATTGTCTTAAATATTTCCTCTACATACTTTTAGCACCATATCAGACAGTATTACTATTTTTGTTACAGCCATCAAACATAATATAGAAACTCAAATTTAGAAACTCAAAAGGCACCCTTTTATGTCCTTATCACAATCCTTCTTCTTACCCTAATGTTCCAAGACTTTCTTTTTATTTAAAGAACTTCCTTTACTCTTTCTTTTAGAGTAGTTCTTCTAGTGACAAATTCCTTTAGTTTTCCTTTATCTTAGAATATCTGATCTCCCTTTTATTCCTGAAGGATATTCTTATAGATCTAGAATTCTAGATTAATAGTTCTTTTCTTTCAGTTGTTAAAAAATGTTGTGCCATTTTCTTCCAGCCTCTGTGTTTTCAAATGAGGAATGTGCTGTCCTTTGAATGGCGTTTCTTGCATAGTTAAGGTATTGTTCCCTCACTGCTTTTGGAGTTTTTCTTCAACTTTTAGATGTATGACCATAGTGTGTCTGGGTGTGGATTTTTGTTTTGTTTGTTGTTCATTCTGTTTGGAATTTACTCAGCTTCTTGAATCTATAGGATTTATGTCTTTTGCCAAACTTGGGAAACCACTATTTCTTCAAATACTTTCTGGTCTCAATCTCTTTCTCCTCCCTTTGCAGTACTCTGGTGACACAGAAAATAGGTCTCTCATTATTATTATACAGGTTCATGAGTCTCTGATCACTTTTACTTTGGTCTATCCTCTTTGTCATTAGGATTGAGTAATTTCTATTTTCTTTGGATTTGCTGATTCTTTCCTCTGATCTCTCCATTCAGCTGTTGAATGCATCCACTTGAGCTTTTTATTTTGGTTATTGTATTTTGAAGCTCTAAAACTTAGATTTCTTTATAGCCTCTATTTCTCTGCTGAGACTTATTTTTTTTATTTGTTTCATATGTATTTATAATTGCTCACTGAAGCATTTTTTATGATGGCTGCTTTAAAATTTCATCAGCTGAACAGAAGGGACACAAAAAGAATTTATAAACTGAAAGAAAGAACACTAAAAATATACCAAACTGAACAACAAAGAGAATAAACTGAAGAAAAAAAAGAGACAGACACTCAGGAACCTGTGTGACTATAATAAATGTTCTAGCATTTGTATCACTAGAATATGGAAGAGAGAAAAGAAAAGAAAGCTGAAAGAAATAATATCAGAAGACTTCCCATATTCTAACATCTCTGTTATCTCGGTGTTAGCACTCATAGTCTTTGTTCTTTTATGTTGGTATTTCCCTGGTTCTTGGTACTATATTTTCAGATGGAACCTGGACATTCTTAGTATTCTGTTAAGAAACTACAGATTTTACTTCAGCTTTCTGTTTTAGTGAGCTTTCCATGGTATTACTGGTAGAGGAAGAGGAGGGTGTTGCCTCAGTACTGCTAGGTTGAGATAGACTTGGCTTCTGTTGACACCTAAAGAGGACAGAGCAGGTGGGTCCATGACACTAATGGGAAGAAATGGGATATATAACTTCCTTGTAGGCCTCTTCCAATACCCACCAGAGAGGAAGAATAAGAGTGTCTCATAAATGCTCCCCACATACCCTACAGTGTGATCACAGGGATAGTAGGGCCTCATTAGCACTAGATATTGGTAAAATCTTGACTATCCACTAGCTCCTCTGGAATCAACCCACTAAAGTATTTTTTCCATGATCCTAGAACTAGGAGAATTGGAGTGACATCTTAACTGCAGTGAGGAGAGGGAAGTGAACCTTATTATTGCAGGGTGTAGGTTCAAGTCTAGGTTTCATACATGGTCTTCCAAGACACTGTGGATGTAGTGGGGGACGGGGGTGGTGGTTCATGATTATTCAGTGGGAATCAAAGTCCTCCTCCAATGTCATCTAGTGAGTGGAGGGGTACCTTGTTATATCCAAGGTAGGGTGGAACTCCTGGTCTTTGCTAACATGGGTAGGGGGTGGGGGTCACAATCTCTTTCTTGTGATGTTTGGCTAGAGTAGAGCAGCTATTTTGTAAAACTTATCTGTGATGTGAGACTACCCATCTCTTGGTCCTTTCATTTCAGAGAGCAGGCTTCTGTTGGGACTTTGTCCCCTCATGTACCTGTTAGCTTTCCAGTGTTCTAACTTCTGCAATTCCAATTTTGGGATATGTAAGGCAAAACGAAAATACAAGGAACTCACTACCTCATTGTCCCTTGGATTCAGAGGTCCCTAGACAGTTTGCCCTCTCCTCTCACCTAACAGACATTCTATGTTTGCTTTATGTATAACATCAAGAGTTATTAGTTGTACTCAGTGAGAGGAACAGAGAAAAGTCGTCTACCTTAATGGAAGTTGAAGTTCTGAATATTCATCTTTATTAATATTTTATTATAAAACAGTTCCAAATCACATTAAATAAAATGTGAATGCTAGGAAAAAAAGAATTCTAGATGATTTTACTAATATTAACGTTGTAAAAACACACAAGATGTAGACATGTGGGTGGTCCCTATTTGTTCATATCTGTACAAAGGCATGTACATGTCTGGCCAATGATCCAAATTAAAAGCTAGTCGTGGTAAGCAGATAGGTAACTGACTTTGGGTGTGTGGTTTGATGCTGCTAAGTAAGCCTGTCTTCCTCAAATAAATCCTCTCTCTGGCTACTGCATAGCATTACCAGGCTTAAGCTTTATCCCCTAGCTTATGTCTATAATACCTGTTGAAACAGAAACATCCATGGAGAATATATGTTATTATTCTAGACCCTAATAGTACAGCGCACTGTGAGTATTTACCAGTAGAGAGGAGTACACAGATACTTAACAGAACCAAATAGATATGAGGACTGCTCATCACAATCCCCCAAATATCTTCTTCTAGACACACAGAGTCATATACATTATCTTCAAAAAAAAATAAAAAAACCAAGTGAACAAACAAAAATATCCCATTTAAATGGCACTTTGGATTATAACTAATGTATTTATTGACAGCTGCTTGATGTGTTCACCAGGTGACAAGAAGTTGGGTGCAATATGTCCTCCCTACTAGCTAAAGGAAAGATTTGGTCCCCTTTGTTCTCTTGCAGCCATTCAGGAGCTAAGCTCAGTAAGTATTTATTAAGCACTTACTATGTGACAGGCACCAGATTATGTATAGGGATAAGAATTTATAAATCACTTTCTCTTATTTGATGGCTCTTACACCAAAAGGATGTTTCTAGGAAATTGGCTTTCTTTATCATTCATCTGTACTGCACTTCAGAAACTGCTTTCCCTTATCTCAACCCATTAATTCTTAAAATAAGGTAGAAAACTCACCTGTTGTTGCTCATGCTTAACAAATGAAGACAGTAAAGCCCAGAAATGTAAATGTCTTGCTCACAGTCCCCCAAGCAGAATTGGTGTGAGGCCTTAAATAGTGGCCTTTAGCCCCCAAGCCGAGGATGCTTTTCATACCATAGGGCAATGCTGCTCAGCTCCTGAGAACCATTTTCCCCTCAAAGATCTGTCAGTCTTTGGTTAAAATCCCACCTTTTGATTATGTTCATTTTTCTAAACCCTTCCACCAAACCAAAAATTCCATGAGGGTGGTAACTTAATCATTATAACTCATTGTCATTTTATACATCTGTCCTTGTTGGTATTCTATTAGTATCAACTTCAGTGACTGCCAGATAATATGGATTCTGAAAGGAGAAAATAACCCTTGATGTTCTTCCTAGTGATCAATCAGTGTGGTCCAGTCCTTTCCTAGCTTGGTGATCCCGGCTTAATTAATAAAATTCCCTTAGTTTAGGGTTCTTTTTGGAAAATGAGCATAATAATGCTCAGGTATGACCAGGTTGTTATGAATATAAGAAATACGCACTAAATGGTAATTACTATAAAATATGTAAAATTCGTAAGACACTGTTTGGTTTGGAGCAGGCCTTCTACCCTCCCCTCCACTGGATAGTAAACTTCATGAGGACAGGAATATGACTATCTACAAACCACACCACAGTGCCTTGTACTTATCAGCCACTGGAAAGAAACTGGCTAAATGAATGGAATAAAGAATACAATACTGCAAAAGGATGCTTAATTATCAATTACAAAATATTTAACTTTACTAAGAGCAAGTTGATACTGTATTTTGGCAGTTTAGTAAATCTATGCATATCTTCTAGATTAAATAAAATATATGATCACCAATCACTCTGAATCTTCTCACTTTAACACATTTACCCTATTATTTATTTACTTCTGAAGTCCCCATCAGCTCCCTACAACCTGCCTTTATCCTTTCCTGGGAACTAATCATTCATTCATGCATGCAATTAACATTTACTGAGCACTTACTGCCTACCACAAACCAGGTTACAAAGATTCATAAGACTCTCTCTCTGCCTCTAAAGGATTTATATGCTACAAGGAAAAACCAATGCATAAACAATTTATAATTAATGGAGGTGTTATGATAGAAGTACAAAAAAAATGTCCTGGTTATAAGAGTGATTCATTCTGCCTGGGGAGTATGCTTATGGGAGCTTACATGTAGGGAAGTGATTTTTCCTCTTTGTAAACTAAATTGACTTACTGGGAATAAAAATAGTTTCCATTTGTGTAATATTTTGCAAAATGCTTTCATATCCATTTATTTTTTTTATCCTCACAACGAAGGCTCTATAGTTTAGTGATTTAAAAAAATACATAGTCATCAAAAAAAGGTAGCTAAGAGGCCAAAAGATAAAGAATATGGAAATTTATTCGAAAGCCCCTAGGTAGATGATACAAGCCAAAACCAAAAGCAAGACTTTACTAAAGTTTTACAGTAATCATTCCAAGAAGAGTTAATAGCAAAGACCCATTCCCTCCCCTTCATCCCCAGTGCCATGCCTGATCCACCATCTTGCTTGTGGGTTATTGTAATAACCTTCTAAGTGGATTCCCTGATACATATATCAACTCTCTCCAAGCTATATGCTACACAGGCCACACATGATAATTTTTACATACAAATGGAACCATGTAATTTTCCTGCTTAAAATTCTTTTATCCTATAGAGCTCCTGACTCACTGTAGCATAAAGTCCAAAAGATTGTGCATAGTACATGAAACTCTCCATTGTCTAAACCTACCAAATTCTTCAAATTCTTTATTGGTGACTCCTCCAGCGATTTTACTTATTTTGTTCAAGGCCATCCTACTATTTCCTTTTCTATGCCTTCATAGTGTCTTCAGTCTGGAATGCCTTAGCTCTCCATCTGTCTGGTAAAATGATGATAGGCATAAAAAGTATCCATTTTTGGGGTAGTTTTATGGTTTTCTTAACACACATACAACATCACATAAGCCGTCTATTCATTTTCTTTGCTGCACAACTTGGCATTGGGATTGCTGACTCTGATGGCCAGCTGGGCTGCTCTTTCCACAATGGTTTTGTGGTTCTTAGAGGAGACATTGTGAGTAATCTCTGTATAGTGAGATTTGTTGCACATCGGCACACTTCAAGCTCCTTGACATTGTGGGCTAGGAAATCCCAGAATTCACTCGGCAGTGTGGGCTTTGTTTTCTTGTTGCTCCCATAGCCAATGTTGGGCATCAAGATCTGGACCTTGAATCTTCTGTGCATCCTATTGTCAGTGCCTCTGGGTTTCCTTCAGTTGCACTTAATTTTGACATATTTGATTGGTACTGGATGATCACTCTTTTTAATGATCTTGAACTTCACTAGAGGTCTGAGGGCAACCATGATGCCAAGTAGGAAATAGCTGCCACCTTTGTAGGCAGCAGTGAGGAAGAAAGGGGCAAAAGTGTGCATTTTTCATGCTGTTTATATGAAGACTTACCTGGCAGTAAAATCTTGGCAATCCAATTTGGCTCTTGTTGTGTTTTCTTAATTCATTACTGAATAAAATACAGTTTGGGAACCACTAATCTAGTCTTTTCTCTCTTTCTTTTTTAAATATTTTATTTATTTACATATAAAGGGAGAGCATGCACGAGCAGGGGGATGGGCAAAGGAAGAGGGAGAAAGAGCATCTCAAGCAGACTCTGTGCTGAGCAAGGAGCCAGCTTCAGGGCTTGATCTCATAACCCTGTGTCACAACTTGAACTGAAATCAAGAATCTGATGTGCAACCAATTGAGCCACCCAGGTGCCCCTAGTCTTTTCTCTTTTTTAAGGAAAAGAAGAGAAGGAAAAAGATCATATGGGTTTTTTTATTCAAAGATTCATGATATTTATATTCATTTAACACAGAACTATTTTTTGAGAGTATATTCTCTACCATGTGTAAGGAACCAGCCAGGGATAAGTCAAAACAAGGCAGGCATTAATTTATCATGGATCTTACATTCTCTGAAATAAACAGACAATAAAATTAATTAATTAATTTAATTCTATGGGAATAGTGTATGTGCTATTAAGGAAAGAAAGGATGGCCTAAGAAGAGAGGTACTTTGGAGCAGATGGTCCACGAAGAACCCTATGAGGAAATCACATTTAGATGAGACATGAAAGAGGAGAAGCCAGCCATGCAGTTGGAAGAAGAGCCTGCTGGCCCAGGGGAAATCTTGGAGTGTTTAAGAAACTGAAAGACCAGTGCGCTTAAGCATATCGGAGGAGGAGAGAATGGTACAAGGTCACAGTGGATTACACAGGACTTCATAGACCAAGGCAAGGAAAACACTGAAAGATCCTAAGCAAATGAATGATGTACCTGGATGCTACAGATGCTATAAGAGAAAGGATTATAAGAGGGCAGAAGTGGAAGTAAGGAGTTCAGTTAGGAGGCTATTAAAATTTAGTAAATATATCCAGTATTCCTGAAGGCTTGAAGCTCAGATAGTATATGATGAACTGCAAGGAATTTTTAAAACATGATCACCATACACAGGCATCGTGTTTGTGTTTAGGGCCTGGAAGTGGATTTTCAGTGATGAAACTTCTTTGTCTCTGCTGGGCTGGCCTTTGCCTGCTTCTCTAGCCTTGTCCTAACGGCTGCACATCACACTCGTACCTATTCCAGCAACCTTCTCTCCACTTCCTTCAACATGTCCTATTGTTTTGCTCCTTCGACCCTTTGCTGCTCTTGCTGATCCTTGTTCCTAGAGTGCTTTACTCATTCTGCTCTGATCATCCAACCCCCAACCTATACATCTTTTAAGGCTTGGTTCAAGTACAACCTCTTATTTTTATTTTTATTTTATTTTTATTTTATTTATTTAAAGATTCTATTTATTATTTATATTTTATTTATTTATTTATTTACTTATTCATGAGAGACAGTGATAGAAAGAGGCAGAGACATAGGCTGAGGGAGAAGCAGGCTCCCTGCAAGAAACCTGATGTGGGACTCAATCCCAGATCCTGGGATCACACCCTGGGCCAAAGGCAGATGCTCAACCATTGAGGTGTCCCTTATTTATTTATTCATGAGAGACACACAGAAAGAGAGAGTCAGAACATAGGCTGAAGGAGAAGCAGGTTCCCTGCAAAGAGCCCGATGCAGGATTTGATCCCAGGACCCTGGGATCATACCCTGAGCCAAAGATAGATGGCTCAGCCATTGAGCCTCCCAAGTGCCCCTAAGTACAACCTCTTCTATGAATATTTTCCCAACATTGAAGTAACCATTCTCGCTTTTGCACCTGCTTATATCATGAACAGGTGACTTTTTTTTTTTTGAGAAGGAAAAGGGTTGGGGAGGAGGGCAAAGGGAGAGAGAGAAATTTAAACAGTCTCCATGCCCAGTGTGGAACCCAATGTGGGGCTTGATCTCATGACTCTAAGATCATGACCTGAGCCAAAATCAATAGTCAGACACTGAACTGACTGAGCCACCAAGGTCCTCCTTTTCTTTCTCAGATGGTCAATTTTTAAAACCATTTCTGAGTCTTCATACCTTGCCTTATTTACTTACATACGTATTTATTTAATCATTGGCACCTGGCATAGAACCTGGCTATTTTAAGTAATCTCACTGACTAAGAGAAGAGGAAGGGAGGAAGAGAAGAAAGAAGGAATGGCATCCATTTGTACAGTGTTTGAGGGGTGCTATCAGTGGACAAAAATGCACCTGTGGGACTAGATGGCCCCATTTCAATAAGATCAACAAGAAAAAAAAAAGATCAACAGGAAAACCATCCCAGCACAAAGCCATCAGCTTCTCATAGACCTTAGACACCATCCTGACTCTGCTGCATACAGAGACCTTGCTCTAGACTTCAGTGAGACTTCAGTTATCTAAGTGTAAGAATCCCTCAAAGCTACACAAGAGAGGGTTTACTTACATTGTAAAATTTCTAGCTCTTCATTTTTCTAAATTTGTTCCCATCTTTGAAATATATTCTAAAG
Source organism: Vulpes lagopus (assembly GCF_018345385.1). NCBI lineage: Eukaryota > Metazoa > Chordata > Mammalia > Carnivora > Canidae > Vulpes > Vulpes lagopus. Next base: position 125,573,430 of record NC_054827.1, on the reverse strand, counting down.
TCTAAATTCATTTCATTTCAGTGGGGACAAAGTCATTGGACTCACCACAATTTTATCCCAGCAGATTAAGAGCAGGAACTCTGGGATTCTAGCTCTAGTATTAGCTCTGTGGTTTCAGGTAAGCTGCTTAACACTTCTCTGCCTCAGTTTGTCCATGTGTGAAATGAGGGCAATAATAGAGTTTTTACCAGAGAGTTGTAAAGTGGATTAAATGTTTGGAATAGCATCTTGCATGTAAGACAGTACTAGGTAAATGTTAATATTTAATATCATAAGGTGTTAAGAGTTAAAATTATATGTTAGCTAACACACAGACAAGAACTACTGAATTCCTTTTCTTCATTCTATCTTTCTTTAAATAGGAAGAATGAAGGTGCCTCTGTTTTAATTATCCTAACACTGTGTATTTTAGAAGTCATAGGATTAAATAAATTGGCTAAATTGAGGATATATTTTCACCTTCTGTATAAATATGTCTACACTTAACTCACAAGATAGGGGATTTTCCATCTTTGAGTCCTCTGTGGTATTTATTGCTTCAGAGTCTATATTGACAATGTTGAAACTTGGCAAGATAGCCAATGTTGTATAATGGCAGAGAAATGGCAGGACAACCTTGCCTATGATTCATAAAATTTAAACAAGGCAATATCTGTCAGATGCACCAGGATATTTTTTTTCTCAACTGGACTGAGATGAACACAAGTACAAAGCTTATTATCGATCTCATTTTCAGTTCCTTTGAAATCTTTTTGTGAGACTCCCCTATCTAAGGAGGCCAGCCATCAGAGAAGAGTCTATGTGTTATACAGGATTAGGTTAAACAAATGCTTACAAAAATTCAGTATCCATCATTCTTTCCAGCCTCCTATTAAGAGGGTACATCTTATCCCCCTTATTAAATGAACCAGAGAAGGCTCTAAAGAGGGTGGGGCTTTTAGACTGTCAAGGGATGCCTGATGTTTTACCATGGACAGAGTCCAGATTACATCCTCAAGAAGGATGAATAAGTAACAATTCAAAAGATCATCTTTCATTCACATTTAAAGTCAACAAACCAATATTTTTCTACACGTGAGTTGTGTCTAAATTTGAACACTCATGATTAGTAATAAAAGGGAGAATATTATGCTAGCAATCACAAGCAAGTTAGACCCACAGATTCTCTCTCTCTTTTTTTTAAAGATTTTATTTATTTATTCATGAGAGACACACAGAGAGAGAGGCAGAGACACAGGTAGAGGGAGAAGCAGGCTCTATGCAGAAGCCCGACATGGGACTTGATCCCAGGACTCCAGGATCACGCCCTGGGCCGAAGGCAGGTGCTAAACCGCTGAGCCATCCAGGGATGCCTGACCCACAGATTCTCATAGTCTTACCCAGAACCAAGTTCCTAAGTCCCTCAAGGAAATAGAATATATTAGGCAAAGAGCCTTCTTGCTTTTTCCACAGCCCCTCTCTCCAGATTCCTCTGGACACATGCTGAAGCATTCCATCTTCTTGAATGATAGGGAAAACAACTGGACTTACAGGGAGCAAAACTGAAATAAGACATGGGTGTAACTCAGGAGACAGTGGTTTTGGCACTTACTACCTGTGTTTCCTCATGAATTCAGTTAACTTTAGCTTTCATTTACTCAATAGAAATATTGTGCCTTCCCTCCATCTCACAAAGTTACTCTGAAGATGTTAGAATTTTCTAGAAAACATTATTGTGTAGATAATTCTCAGCTGCAAAGTGACATGCAGATGTCACTCTGACTCCACCCATTCCATGGCATGGGAATTAAGTGCAGCTGGCCTCTTGTGTTAGACCACCTGAGTTTAAATCCAGGCTGTCACCCACTGTGGCCTTGAACAAGTTTAATGCTTCCATTTGCTCATTTGCAAAACACGAACTGGAAGGGCACCTGCATGGCACATAGAATAATGCCTAGAAAAAAAGGATTCCATAAAAGTTTGGATATAATTCAGAAGAGAATTTTTTAAGTGGCTATCCCTTGACTATGTGTGAGTTTGCAGGATGCCAAGGAATAGATAAGATATCCCACCTTTGGGATCTTTTGTCATCCCACCTTTGCACTTTGAGGTCTCACAGTGCAAAGGGTAGACGCTCAGGTAAACAAGTGTTATGATGGAGATACAACAAGGTAAAGCATAGGGTACAGATTCATTCTTACTCCCCAGCTCTGTCCTTTTGTGCTTATTCAGTTTTCCTGCTCTCAAGACAGATTGCCTTGATAATTACATCCACTCTCATGGCTTCAGCTATCAACAGTGCACCAACAGAGTCAAGACCCCTAGCCCAGAATTCCATGCTCACTGATACCTCCATGTAGCTTACTCTCTTCCCCCTGTACTTGATCCTGTACCTATTCCAACTAACCGTTCAACCTAATCATTGACCAAACTATGATAATTCTGTCAGAGAAATGCTATGCCCCACTTCACCACTCCTATACACACTGACTGCATTCAACTTGACTATTAATACAGGAGATTCCTCAGCATCTGGGTATCTGTAGTCTCAACTTCCCCTCTTTCCTCTCTTCCCACCTGAGTTTTTCTAAAGCTGGTATCTGTTCACATTACTCCCTTAGGAAATCTTCAATGGCTTCCTATTGCTGATCCAGCAGTGTCTTCTTAGGCCTACAGGACTTTTAACATAAGTCTCAGGCTCCTTTCTCCTTTTTCCACACTTCTCAGACCTCAACACACACAAAAACTTAATGCACCTTTCCAGAACACATATATATCCTCTGTACCTCTCCACTTTTGCTCTTGTTGATTCTGTTGTTTCAAAAGTCTTATCTGCATCCATCCATCCATCCATCCACTCACATTCTTTTTGATCCTTCAGTGTTCAGCCCAAATGCTACTGAGTATATATCACTTTCCCTGATTAGTGAATCCCTCAAGATTTATTGTTGTTTCAACTGGATTTACACTTCCATGTAGGTTGAACCAAATGAATTAGCAGTTTGGGGTAAGTAAAAAATGGTCAAATAATAGTAATTTAATATATCCCCTTTATAGCATTTATCCCATTTCATTAGACCTCTTAATTTAAATGTATTCCTCATGTACCCTGTCTTCTTCACCATTACATGCCCAATGCCCAGCAGAGTGCCAGACAAGAAGTAGATGTTCACAAAATACTTACAGAATTCAAGGCAATTGCTATGTATGGATCATATTTTGTTGACCTCCCTTAAATCTTGGTCTCAATCTTTCTCTCACGTTCCTGGGGTCTGACAAGGGTAAAGCTAGTCATTCATGGCTGTCTTCTCAAGTTAGGAATGAACCCTTTTCCCCTTTTCTATCTGGACCCTGCTCTCTCTACCTACCAACTAATAATAACCTACTCCAGATAGGGAAAAATGATAGGGCCATTCTTCTTTTAAGCAGCAAGTATATAATTTGTAATGTTACTATTCATGATATTCATTCATTCATTCATTCACTCATTCATTCAATCATGGGGATCTGATTGACATTGGGAATATAGCAGTAAATAAGGCAACCAGAGACGATGAATTTGGAATTCACTTTGTACTTATTGTTCAAGCATTTCTCTTCAAGAATCACCTACAGAAATTTTGAACAATTAAAAAAATCTTATATATTTAAATTGTTTTAAATGTCTTATACACTTTATGTCATCTAAAAAGTTTATCATAAGTTCAGAGTGTTGCAAAGGATGTAATTTTAGCATATATTTAAATATAGTGACTATATCATTTTAAATATATCCGATGAAATTTGAATATTATAATATTCAATAAAATATTATAATAATTTAATACCCATGACCAGCTATTATAAATATCTCTTTCCTTTTTCTCTTTGAACTCACATTTCCATTGTTCTTTTTCCCTGGAATTTATACATTATATGAAATCAAAACTATGGAGCTGCATATTTAGTTCAATTTATGGAAATTGTCCATCATATATCTTATTGGCAAACCAATAAGCTAAATTATACTTTCTTTCAGAAAAATTCTGCCTTTATCTTTTTAGTTCAAATAAATGTGCTAATAAGCATTGGAATATTATAAAAACATTGAGAAATAAGTTACAAAATGAATCCTGTAAGATTATGAAAAGTAGTTAAGATTAAAATAATATAGATCTAATATAAATAATCTATGTTCATAAACTGTAAAAAGATGAATCAATATGAATCAATATGCTAGTTTTCATTAACTAATTTGTAATAGAGCGATGAATGTACAGTTTATGAAATAATGATGACATCATTCTTCTAATAGTGTGTCTCTCTCCAGCCAAAAAGCAGAGAATGGGTAGAATGGAGCAAATTTGATCCAGCTACATGCCATCTGAGAGAGACACACTATATTCAAAGATACAAGAAGTGGGAAGTAAAAGGTTAGAAAAATACATACCATGCAAACAGGATCCAAAGGAGGGCCAGAGTGGCTCTACCAGTATCTAGGAAAATAGACTTAAAGACAAAATTTGTTCCTAGCGACCAAAAAAAAGAGGCATAATAATAATGAGAGAAAATGCATCAGGAATACAAAACAATTATAAACATAATGAACCTAACAACAGAGTCCCCCAAAACATGAAATAAGATAAATAACTTAAAAGGAGAAATAATGATTCAACAATGATATCTGGCAACTTCAATAACCCACTTTCAGTAGTGGATAGAACAACCTGACACAAGATCAACAAGGAAATAGAAATAGAAAACTTGAACACAATAACCAACTAAATGTAACACATATCTATAGAACATTCCAGTCAACAACAGCAAGGTAGATCTTTTTTCAAGTATATGTGGAACATCCTCCAGGATAGAGATTATGTTTAGAAGCTATAACACAAATCCAATAAATTCAAAAGCATGCAATCACACAATAGATTGTGCTCTTTGTCCACAATAAAATGAAATTAAAGTCATAATAACAGAAGGAAATTTAAGAATTCATAGATATGTGAAAAGTAAACAAAATTCGCCTAAGTAACAAATAGGTTAAAGAAGAAACCACAAGGTAGATTACAAAATAATTTGAGATAAATGAAAACAAAACACAGTATACCACAACTTTTGAGACTCAGCTAAAGCAACAATCGGAGCAATAATGCTCACATTTATAAAAAGAATAAAGATCTCAAATCAATAACATAAACTTCTGCTATAAGAAACTAGCAAAAGAAGAATAAACTAAAAGCAAAGCAAGCAGAAAGAAGAAAATAATAAAGATTTAGAGCACAAATTAAATAGAGAACAGAAATAATAATGAACACCAATGAAACCCAAAGTTAGCTCTTTGAAAAAAAAAAATCAACAAAAGTGACCTTTTAGCTAGGCTGACAAAGAAAGGACTGAAGTTAGCAAAATTGGGAATAAAAGAGAGGATCTGGAAGCCAACCTCACAGAAATAAAAAGGACTGTAAGGTAATATTATGAACAATTATATATCAACAAATTAAAAACCTAGATGAAATGGACACATTTCCAGATAAACACAAACAACTGAAACAGAAGTAAGAGGAAATAAAAAATCTGAATAGACCTATAATAAAGAGATTGAATTAGCAATTTTAAAACTTCCCACAAAGAAAAGTCTGGGCCCAGATGACTTTACTGGTGAATTCTACACATGTAAATAAGAATTAATACCAATCCTTCACATATGTCACAAAAAATTACAAGAAGGAACATTTCCCAACTTATTCTATGAGACTAGTATTACCTGGATACTAAAACCAGACATCACAAGAAAAGAAAATACAGACCAATATCCCCTATGAATAAGGGATGCAAATATCCTCAACAAAATACTAGCAATCCATATCTAGCTATATGTGTATATCTATCTATCTATCTATCTATCTATCTATCTATCTACATATATTATACTAAAAGGGTTTTCTCCCAGAAATACAAGATTGGTCTAACATCTGGAAACCAATGTAATACATTATTATATTAATAGAATAAACCACAAAAACCAGAATCAACTCAATAGATGAACAAAAATTAGTAATTATTTTTCTATCAATTACATGATGAACTAATCACATTCTGCATATGTTAAGTTAAAATATATTGCTCAAGTTAATCTCACCTGTCTCATTTTCTTTTTTTAGATGTAACTAGAAAATTTCACATTATATATGCAGCTTGCATTTGTGGCTCACATTCTATATCCAAGGGACCAAGATGATCTAGATGTATCTTTGAAGACCAGTGCTCTAACAGCACTGGATATCTTTCATGCACTCGTAAACTTGTATTACTTACCAGGGAGAAAAGTGAGACTGAGGAGGATTAACTTGCCCAGGTTAACAAACTCCACCTTGTAGGTGTCAGAACTGGTATTGGAATTTGGTTCTGTCCTTAAGCTAGAGTATGCCCTATTTATACCCATTGTCTGTTTTCCTTAGGGATCAAGCCATTACAATCATCTATGTGCATGTTCTGGATAATTGGTTTGTTTTCTTTTTTGCTTTTGTTATCTAACCCCTCCTGCCACCCCCCACCTCCCACCACCAGGACTACCACTGAAATCTTCTATCTGGCCTTTGAGTCTACACTTTGCTTTAAGCTGCATGGCACATAATAGCTAAGAGGTTTTGTTTCTTCGTTTAAACATCTATTCTGTGTCAAACGTTATAGAAGACTTTCTACTTAAAATATTGTAATCATCTTCACAACCCATACTTCCCAGATGATGGTTGTTGCTCCCTTCACTTTCACAAAGATGAGAAAACAAGGTCCCAAAAATTTTACTGCTAAAGTTACACAGTAACAGGAGTTGGGACTCTGATTCAAGAGCCCCTTTGTGTCCAGCATTTCCCTTGTCCCTGTCTCCTAATGTGAGAGTAACACGGATCAACTGTGGGCCTAAAAAACATTCGTATTTATATACATGATTCATGCACTTGTGAAAACTTTCTAAAGTTTTTTTCATACAAATTTGTCTATAACTTTTTTTTCTATTGAAATTTGAGGTCTATTTTTCTTCTTCTTGCTATGTTTTGCAAAGTTAATACAATGACTTAAGGCTATACATGAATTTTGGATACAAGATGATATAAACTCCTACAGTCCTGCCTGGAGCAAAAGTGAATTGATAACAGTAAGGATGAAGCAGGAACCTGGACTAATATTAAATATCTCTTTTAAATGTAAAAAGACATTGTCTTTTATACTTAATCAATTGTTGTACAAAGGAGGGAGGTATTTCCTGGTACCAAATACACTTCACGATTTTTATTCATTACCAAACATTTAGTGTTTCTCCCCCCCCAAAAAAAATATTTAAAACTTGTAATCTTTCTAAGATTCTAAAAATATTAAGATCAAATTTAATAGATGAAATATTTTTCATCTACATAAAGTTTAAATATTTAATATTTAGTCAAAATGCTTCTCCACTTTTCTCTGCAGAGAATAATTTATCAAGTGAAGGAGTTAGCTTTCCAGAACGAAAGAAAAAAATTAAATGCAATATATCCAATATATACTGCCAGGCTTCATTATTCTAATAGGAGAAAAATTAGTATGCACATTTGAGAAGCATTTCTGAGTTTTTATTTGCTTTGTATTTTGAAAATAAAAAGGTTTCATTCTGAGATCACTACTGCCAATTGTTATTCATTTAGTTAGGTGTTACTGGAAAGTTTTAAAAGATTACCCTTTCCAGAGCACCTGGGTGGTTTAGTGGGTTAAGTGTCAGCCTTGGGCTCAGGTCATGATCCTAGGGTCCTGAGATTGAGCCCCAAATGGGGCTCCCTGCTCAGTGGGGAGCCTGCTTCTCCCTCTCCCTCTGCCCCTCACCCCTGCTCTCTCTCCCTCTCTCTCAAATAAATAAATAAATAAATAAATAAATAAATAAATAATATTTTTTTAAAAAAGAAAAAGCATTACCCTTTCCATCCGTTATCCTTTAGTAAAAGTAACCACCATTGTTCCTGGGGCCTGTCCCTGTGGCTCTGTATGGCTCAGACATGTTGTAGATTTCGGGTGATAGCCAATGAAGCAGCAGACTGAACAACAGGGAGATGGGGGCTTTAACCCCAAGCGAAGCAAACTACTGGAAGCAAATTACTTTGTTTCTGGGCTTTGGTTTTCCAATTCTAAAATAGGAGTATTATTTGCTTTATCTAGTCTCAAAGAATATCGTGACAAGTTAAGGGGATAAAAAGTTAAAATTCCTTGTCTAGCTAGGATTACAACGTATTTCAGTGTGTGATGTCTCCTGCCTTCCTGCTGAATTTGCCTTAGCTCAATATTCCATATCCGTCCTAGGCTCCACCCATGACCAGTCCGGCGAGGCTATGTTAGAGCATGTAGGACTGCCAATTTAGTAGGTCAGTTTCGGCCTACAATCTCACTGTTTACTATTCTGTCTAGACAATTAGGGCTGGGAATGATCACAGCTGATATCAAAAGGCTCTATAATGCTGCAGAATAGCACATTTGTCTTTGGTTTTGTTCATGGTTGTACCCCAGTACCTAGCATGGTGTCTGACACATAGTTGACACTCAATAAGTAGTCTCTGGGTTCATAAATGCATCAAGAAGAACTAGGAAAAGAAAGGAATATATAAGGTATGGCCACTGCCCCCAAAGATTTATAAGCCAGTCAAATTGACTACATCTAAGAATACAAGTCAAGACGTGACAGAATAGTTAAAATATTACTGCAGAGGTTGACGGCTTCTCTCCTAGGTGGGAGTACTGGAGTTGGATGACAAATGTCCCAGGCTCCACAAAGGGTGACATAACCCGTGAAGACCTTTTATTGTGTTTGGACTCTATACATTAATGTCAGGGAAAGGTTCTAGATATTTTTCTTTGTTGATGGATTCATTCTTGGATAGCATAACAACCAGAATAAAGTTTTCAGGTTGGTGTTGCCAAAGAAAACAATGGGAAGGGGAGTGAGATTTTGTTGTTGTTATGGTCTGGTTGTTTTTTATTTTTTAATTTTTTCCTCTAGCAAACATAAGTCATTAATGTTATGGTTCTCTAGAAAATGGCATTATCTCCTCAAAAGTGTGCTTTGTAGACATTTTCCTCCTCCCTTTCATTCCTTCTTTCTCTCCTCTCCTTCCTTTCATCTTGCCATCCTACAGCATTCACAGGGCAATTACTAATCCAGAAACATTTATTGAGCACTTGTGTTTCAGGCATAATGGCAGACAAAGAGTTGCGGAGATACATAAAGGAAAGCCCATGACCTAGAGCAACTCAGCATCTCAAAGGAGACTCTGTCTAGCCAAGGAGACAGATAATTATTGTCCCTGTGACAAGCATTCTAATAAAAAAAATATATGACAATGCTGTAAGAGAACATAGAAGAGGGCTTAACTCACTGTCCAGGGAGAACCAAGAAACATTATGGCATTTGAACTGTGTCTTGAATGGTAAGGAAGCATTAGCTGATTCAAAGAGGTAGGGAGGCATTCCAGAAAGTAGACACATTATGTGCAAAAGACCAGAGCTATCAAAAGACATGTCTGATCCAGAGGATTGGGTACTATGGGGAGTGGCAAGTGATAAAGGCAATGAGAAAAGTTACAAATAACTTTTGAAAGGTCCTAGTCCCCAGCAAGTTTGGATGTGATACAGCAGAAGCTAGGAAGGTACTTATTAAGGAGGATGTTTGACAGGATTATAGTTGTTTCTTGACACCATTAAAGAGAAGAGATTCAGAAGAGGAACTGGTGGGGAAGCCAGCTAAGATGCTGTGCTCTAGGGCAGGACAGAGAAAAGATTGAGAGGTAAGGTACAGGTAGAGGAGTGGACCAAGGGGACAACATTTGAGCAGTATTTCTGCTACAGAATTGATAATAATATGGTGACCAAATGTTTTTGGAGGGTGAGATAGAGGGAAGAAGAGGATGACTCATGTTTCCAGCTCAAGCAACTCATGTAGTGATGCCACCAACCCAGATAGGGAGAAAAAGAGGAGGAGCAGCAGGTTTGGGGGAAGATGGTAAATTAGGGTATGGGCATATTGAATTGGTGTGTCTAAGGGACATCCAGGTCAAGCTGGTTAATAGGCAGTTAGAAGTATGAATTTGGCCTCTGGGCTAGAGAGAGATGTGTTAGACATTAGCATATAGATGATATTTGAAACCATGCTAGTGGATAAGGTCACCTAGAAAGAGTATGTAGAAGTAGAGAAGAGGACCAAGAATATAAGCCTAAGGAACTCCAACATGTGAAGGATATGGAAAGCTAAGGAAGGCAATGGAAGGCAGTATGCAGGGAAGTTTGGAAAAGTGGAAAAGAACCAGAAGTATTAAAGAGGGTGATACTCTGGAGTGCTGTGTCAATAAAGCCACGTGAAGTTGGACAAGGTCAGTATGGGCCTCAATTTCTACTCCCCCCCCCCGAACTCAAAGCCAGGCCAATGAGCTTCCAAAGACTAACTCTTTCGCCTTTACAGGCAAGGCCACAGTAGGACACCAGCAGATGACCACTCAGCATCAAGTTGGCCTCACGGCCATTCTATGTGAACTCCTTCTGTTTCTGTGAGCTGGAGCCTTGACTCCTTTCTTTGTTCAAGTTCCTATGATGAACTCTTGCATTTCAGTCTCCTTCCACAATATCCCAGTCTCTGAAGCCTGGGATCCTCCTGTAAGCTCATAAAACAGAAGTCTTGCCTCCTGGAGTCCAGGCTTATCTATTCCCTGGTGTTAACAATCCTGAGCTGCCCTAACTGTGTGTCCTCACACATGTATCCTATCAATGCCTGGAACTATCTTGCCTTGCTTGTAATCCCTAGCAGCCTGTGGATGGTGTTTGGGTAACTCCTGCCAACAAATAAGCAGCTGTTTAAAAGACCCTTGTATTACTATAGTATACTTATTATTTTCTAAAACTGTTATTCATTTGTGGAACAGTGCATGCACATTTAACTGTTAGGTGCCTACTGCATGCCAGGATTGTTCTAGGTGTGGAAGATGCAGCGGTGGACAAAACAATGTAACTTTCCTCGTGGGGTTTGCCGTCTAACAGGAAGGACAGATTAACAATGCAAGTACATAGAGTGCCAGATGAGGAAAAGAAATCAAACCACTTATGAGTAATAGTGAGGCTGGAGGGGAAGGAAGGGGTTGCTATTTGTGATGGTGTTAAGGGGGGGGGGGGGGAGAAATATCGAGAAAATGAGTTTGAGCAGAGACCTAAAAGAAATGGGACAGAGACACGAGAAACACGAAAGCGAGTCCTGCTGGTATTTAGGTAACAAGTATTCCAGGCAGAGAGAATTGAAAGGGCAAAGACTCTGAGGCTGACTTGGCGTGGTGTGTCAAAGAAATAATGATTCCATCGTGGGTAGAAATGGTCAGAGGGGTTCATGGAGGTAGGAGGCAATCACGAATAACCATTTGGTTCTTGAAAACGTCTTGACTGTTATTCTAGGAAAATGTAAGTATAAAGTCAGGGAAGTTGACATTATCTGTCTTCCATTTTGAAAGGAACCTTTTGGCTGCTGTGTGAAGAGACCCTAGGGAGACAAGATCAGAAGCTGGGAGGCTGGTTAGGAGGTGAGGGCAACAAGCCAGGGATAGATCATGTTGGCCTGGCTCAGGCTGCTTGTGGTGGGAGTGGTGAGAAGTGGTTGGGTTCTGGACATAATTTAAAGGTAGGACAAGCAGCATACAATAATGTTTTGAATATGCCATAAAGAAAAATAAAGGTCAAGGATGACCTTTTTATTTATTATTAGTATTTTTAGTATTTTTTTTTTTTTTGCCCAAGAAACTATAACAATGAGGTGCCATTTGCCAAGATGGGAGAGTCAATATTGGATATGTTAAATGTGGGGTGGCTATGAGACTGGAATGTCTATAAAGCTGTGTTCTGAGCAGGTGTGGGAAGGATCTGGTGTAGCAGTGGAGGGGACAGTAGTGTGCAGTGTGGGCAGGCCCTCCATGTAGCAGGAAGGAAGAAGGTGTGTAGGAACAGATGCACAGTGACTGGAAAAGGGAACAGTGAGGACCTGCGAAAGCTCTCCTGGAACTGCTTCTATTTTCTCAGTGAAATAGAAAGCCAGGTCAGCTGAGAATGAGGGTAGGAGAGAAGGTGTCAGGAGACATTGAGATAGAGAAGGTGCGAAGTAGTCTTCTAGAACAGTGTGAATAGATTTCAGCTCATGGCCTAATCATGGGACTTAAAATCAACTTAGTGATTTGAGATTAGTTTAGTGATTTTACATAGTACATAGAATTTAAAACTAGAGTTCATTGCACTTATAAAGAGTAAGAATTGCCGAAAACTTTATTTCAAGTGCACGTGTGTATGTGTGTGTCCAAGGTTGTAGCAAAAATATTTTTTAAAACATGGGCTCAGGACAGTGGTAGGAAAGAACAAGAGACTCTCATATAAGGTCAGAGACTGAGTTAACAATCACATGAGTTAACAATCAACACAGAATGTAGCCTCAGAAGATTTTGGCATTGGAGCTGCTGGAGGACCACAATCCCTCCCCTCTCACCCACCTCCACCATAGGAAATCTTTCTGTTTGAATATTTTCCATAATGGCATTATTGAAATGGCACTATTTATCAGCTTAAAAGATAGAGATTTCAGGATGTAACTTTTCTCTATATAAAAAAATGGGGTCCTCACAACAGACTGAGATGTTAAAAAAAGTGGTGAGCAGAGGGTCTGGCAGTTGGATTTTGGAATTTAGTATACCTAATATGAGATTTGACCTTATTACATAATACTAAATGAGATGGCTTTTCTCTGTTTTGGAGATCTCTAAATCTTCCCAAACAAAACCAGTATCAGAACACCAAGAAATCTTGTTTTTATTCAAACTTTAGCCCAGAATGGCAGCATTTGGCTTGTAAATATATGCTCTCTTTCCTCCGTATATTACACTAACTGCAATTTTAGTGGATGATTGAGCTAATTTTCATGCCTATATTTTCTTCCTCTTTCAAGATTTGCTGTTGGATGTGCAGATGATTCCAAATATAACTTCGCTTAGAAAAAGAAACGCGTTCATTTTTAAGACAGTCTTAAAGTCTTCAGTTGTGAAGTAGCTTTTCCCTGTAATACACTAATGAATAATAGTTAAGAACACGTCAATAGACGCCATGAAAATGGCCATTTATATTTTTAATTGTAATGGGCTCAAGTTATTGTCTAGACATTGTAATTTAGGATAACAAAAGTGCTTCTCCAGTTCTACGTTTTGCCTGATTGTTAAAAATGGTTTTGAGATTATGTACTCGAACCAATTTTCTATACACCTGACCGATTTCTGAACCATTTGAGTTTTTTAAGAATACGTTTACCTATATTAAACTTAGTTCATTAGACAGGATATCAGACATAAACATAATACATGAAACATATTTTCCTCCTGCAATGTTGTTCTCTACTATACTTATCCTGATTTATGTAAATCTGAAACAGTGAAGTAACAAAAGTAGAAATGAAATTAAAGAGAATAAGGACTCATGAAAATGTACACTCTGCCTACATCAGTAGGAGTGTACATTTTTAAGCTAGAACACCAATCTCACTCCAGTTGTAAATCAATATCCAGTAGAGTCTTGCAAGAAAAAAAAATTGTTACTCTGTGCAGTGACGGATGTTAACTAAACTTATTGTGATAATTACTTCCCAACATATAGACCAATCAAATCATTTTGTTGTTCACCTAAAACCAATACGATGTTATAGGTCAACCGTATCTCAGCCCCCCCCCCCAAAAAAAAATAATAACTTAAAAAAAATCAAGTAGTCTGGACATCCTCTCTTGCTTTTAGGATTAGTCTGAATTCTAGGACTTTTTTTTTTTTTCCAATAGTTTCACTTCTCTTAAGTGCCAAGAAAAAGTTAAAATTGCAAAACAGGATTATTCTGTTTTTATGTAGACCCTCACATAATTTTTTTTCTCTATGTTAAATGTTTCTTTAAAAAAAAAAAGGAAATACACAGGATTAGTTCCTCTTCTATTGCTTTCAACAAGAGCTCCACCGCGGAAAGCTCTCTCCCCTTCCATTCTGCAAGCCTCAACAAGTCTGTTGCTGAGTCAGAACCTCCTTTTTTTCCCCTGATGTGAGAAATCTCCCTTGAAGACTCATAAAGCTTAGGAAATGTTTAAATTCGAGTCTCCCTGGGGCGGGAGGGGGGGGTAGGGCCAGGGGAGCCCCACACCAGGCGGTCCTGAGGACGGCACACTCCACGGTTCTCATGAACTACTGAGGCTGGGAGCTGGCCCAGGGTTACCAGGGGAGCTCGCCTGCGAACCTACTTCACGCATCTGCGTGTGCAGACAACCACATGGAGCCGGCTTGGGCTCCCGGGACTTTGCTCCTCGCGGGCGAAGCGAAAGCGCGGGCTGTACCGCCAGGGCTTCACGTCTGCCCCGCAGAAAACGCCGTCACGCGGCGGCAGCAAGGTCCCCGACAGCAGGCAGCGCGAGGAGCCCAAACCAGAAACACGCCCGGGAAGGCGCTCTCTAGGGCGAGGAGGAAGGAGGGCTGCAAGCTGGGGCGGCGCTGGGCGGTCTGCAAAGCGGGCAGCGCCCGCCCGTCCGCACCCCCGGCCGGCCTAAGGGCCCCGCGCTGAGCCTCAAGGGCGGGAAGGGCCGGCGTCCCCGCTCCGCTCGCAGAGCGACCGCCACGGCCGCAGCCACTCCCAGGAGCCGCCCCCGGCCTCAGTTTCCCCGGGAAGCCCGCGTCCCACCAGCCAAGCCTCATGTGACCGAGGGCGGGACCGAGGTGACAGGAAGGGGGCGGGGCCGCGAGGGCGCCGGGGCCGGGGCCGGGGCGGAGCGCGTGCGACCGAAGGGCAGTCTCCGCGCGGAACCCGGCCGGGAGGGGCCGTTGCCCAGGAACCGTCGGCGCCGCCCGCGCACGCTCGCCCTGGTGCGCGCGCCGCGGGGGCTCAGGCCCGAGCCGACCGCCCGCTCCCGCCACCGGCCTCCCCTTTCCCCGGGACGCCGAAGGGAGCCGAGGAGGCGCGCCGCTCGCTCCCGCGCTCCCCGGCCCTGGCCCTCGCCGGGCCCCGAGGAGCACGAGCGCGCCCCCGCCCGGGCCTGCATACTAATGAGGGGCGGGGCGGGGCGGGGGCGGGGCCGCGGGGGCGCGGAGGCCTCGCGCCCGCGCGTGCCAGGACGCACCGCGGGGGGCGGTGCGATTGTGAGGTGGCGCTGACGCACGTTCCGGAGTTCTTAAGCGGCGAGGGCGGCGGCGGCGGCGGTGGCGGCGGTACCCGAGCCGGTCTCGGGAGGCGGCGGTGACTGCCGCGAGGGGTGGCGGGGCCGAAGTAGGTGCCCCTGGCTCAGTCACGGTGTCCCTCTCACTGGTTTCCCCCTCCTTCCACCACGGCCGCGCCGCCCCAGGTCCGGCGGCTTCCTAGGCGGGGCGGCGGACGGGGCGCGTCCCCTCCCGCCGCCGCCGGCCTCATAAATGAGGGACTTGGGGCTTGGGGTGCTGCAGGCCGCCCCGCTCCGAGGCGGCAGCCCCGGGCCCCTGGGCGGCGGCGGTGGCGGCGGCGGCGGCGGCGGCGGCGGCGGCGGCGCGTCCCGGCCCTACGCCGCGGCCGCCGCCCCGCAGCCCTCCGCCACGCCCTTCGGCCCGCTCTCGCCGCCGCCGTTGCCTGTCACCGGCATCTCGGAGGCCGCCTCCCCCTTTCCCATCCCTCTCGGCTGCGGCGGCGCGGGCAGCTCGGCCGCCGCCGCCGCCGCCGCTTCCTCTTCCTCCCCGTTCCTGGCGCATCAGCAGACCATGCAGGATGAGCTGCTGCTGGGGCTGACACAGCAGCCGGCGCGGCCGCTCTCGGGGGCGGCGGCCGCGGAGAAACTCCCCAACCACCACCCCGGCGGCGGCACGAACGCGGGTGTGACCCACCTCCTCCCCTCCCAGGACTTCAAACCGAGTCTGCACCACCCCTCCTCCTCCTCCGCCTCCTCCTGCTGCTGCTGCCGCACCTCCTCCCCGCAGGACTTCAGTAAGCGGCAGCAGCAGCAGCTGAGCAGCCAGAAGAGGAAAGAGTTCAGCCCTCCCCACCGTCCCCACCCTCCGGACTCGAAGCCGCCGCCGCCGCCGCCGTCGCTCCACTGCCCCGGCCGGTTCAGCCCGCCGCCGCCGCCGCCGCCGCCGCCGCCCGGCCCGCTCCTCCAGCCGGCGCAGCTCGCCCAGCGCCCGCAGCCACAGCCACAGCCGCCGCCGCCGCCGCAGCCGCCGTTCAGCGTACCGCACCCGCAGCACCTCCCGCCGCAGGACTTCGCCCCGCGGCAGCGCCCGGCCGACCTGCCCCCGCTCCCGCAGCTCCAGCCCTCACCGCCCGCAGCCCCGCGGCGCCGCCACGGAGGCGCGGGCAGCCCTCGCAAGACCCCGGCCGCGGGCGAGGGCAGCGCCGCCGAGCCCCCCAATGCGGGCTTGGCCCCCTCGACGCCGCCGGTGAACCCCGCGCCGGGCTCCATGGAGTCCCCCAACCACCCTCTGCTCAACAGTCCCAGTAACCTCCTGCCCGGCGGGGCGCTCGGCGCGGGCGCCTTCAGCAGCCTGCAGAGCCCGGACCTTCCGCACCCGGGCGGCGGCGGCGGGGGCGGGGGGCCCCCCGGAGGCGGAGGGGGAGGCGGCTCCGCGTCGCCGCCGCCGCTGCCCGGCTTCGGCACCCCCTGGTCGGTGCAGACCGCGTCGCCGCCGCCGCCGCCCCAGCCCCAGCCGCCGCCGCCGCCGCAGCAGCAGCAGCCGCCGCAGCCCCAGCAGCCGCCGCAGCCCCAGCCGCAGCAGCCCGGCTCCTCGGCCGCCACCCCGGGCGGCGGCGGCGGCGGCGGCGGCGGCGGAGGCTCGCTCAGCGCCATGCCGCCGCCCAGCCCCGATTCGGAGAACGGCTTCTACCCCGGGCTGCCGTCGTCCATGAACCCGGCCTTCTTCCCGAGCTTCTCGCCCGTGTCCCCGCACGGCTGCGCGGGACTCAGCGTGCCGGCGAGCGGCGGCGGCGGCGGCGGCGGCGGCGGCTTCGGCGGCCCCTTCTCGGCGGCCGCAGTGCCCCCGCCGCCGCCGCCCGCCATGAATTTACCTCAGCAGCAGCCCCCGCCGCCCGCGGCGCAGCAGCAGCCGCAGAGCCGCAGGTCGCCCGTCAGCCCGCAGCTCCAGCAGCAGCACCAGGCGGCGGCCGCCGCCTTCCTGCAGCAGAGGAACTCCTACAACCACCACCAGGTACGGCAGGCGGCGGCCGGGCTGCGCCGCGGGGCTGGGGACCGGGGCGGCGAGGGCCGCTCGCCCGAGGGCGAGCGGGACCGAGAGGGCGGAGAAGGCTGACGGGACGCGGGGACACCGGCCCCCGGCGGGACGGGCGGGCGGGCGGGCAGCGGCCGCCGTGGGCTGCGGGGCTGCGGGGCTGCGAGGCTCGGGCCGGGGGCTGGTGCTGGGAGCCGCCCGGGCCGGGCGCCCCCTCGAACGAACGCCCGGCGCGGCGGTGGGGGCTGGGGCCGCGGCCGAATGGCGCCCGGGCCGAGGGCGGCGGCGGCGGGTGGGGCGGCTCGGCAGTCCCCCGCGGCGGGCGCCCCTGGCTGGCGTAGGAGGCCCGCGGTCCGCGGCCCGCCAGCCCGAGGGACGCGGCGAGGACGGGCGGGCCCGGGCGGCGGCCGAGGGAGGCGAACTCGGGAAGGAGGAACCGGAACGGCGCGGACGGTGCGTGCGGGGCGCCGGGGACTCTTCCCCGTCGTCCAGTGGGGACCGGCGGAGAGGCGCTCTCGGGTCGAGCCCGGCTCACGGCGCACCGGCCGGCGCGGGGTCTGGCGGGGCAGGCGATGGCCGCCGGGCCGCCCGCCCGCTCGCCCGCTCGCCCGCTCGCCCGCTCGCCCGCCCGCCCGCTCGCCCGCCGGCCGCTGCGTTCCGGTCCCCCGCGCCGGGAGAGCAGCGGCCGAGGCGCCGCGGGCGCCGTCAGGGCGGACCTGTCAGACGGCTGTGGAGCCGCGCCCGGAGGCCCGACACCGGGTCTCTGCGCCTCTTCGTGCGTGACGAATATTCTGTGGCGTTTTGAGACCAAACTAAACTTGAGCCCGGGATTCGTGTGCGACCTCGGAGGGAGGAGGACTCCCGGCGTGTTTCGGTGGCCTTAACCTTTTCTTGAATGATGGGGTTTGTCTGTTTTACCTGCGGTAATGCGATCATGAAATCACACTCGGCAGGGGTTTTTTTTGTTTTGTTTTTTGTTTTTTTAATTCATCCGGGTCATTTCTGATTCAAGCTCTATTTTGTTATCTTCTCAATACAGTGTTTGAATGACCTCTGGGTTGGTTAATTGACATTGAAAGACTATTTTGTTCTTTTCCGATCCAGTCAGCATTTATTGTAGTGATTAGTATGTTTAAGGTCATTTTCGTGATTGAGGATCGAGAGACAAGCAAAATTGGACCTTAACCAGTGCCTGCTTACTCCTATAACTTTTTCCATTGACCAGTTGAAGTTTTCAAGAGCTCACCTTTTGAAAGATGAATACTGTCTAACCAAAGTAACACTTCCGAGTTTATTTGAATTAACCAGAGTAACAGTTAAGTTTTTTTTTTTTTTTTTAATTTTGGATTACTGGTGTCTCCCCGAAAAATGAGAATGTGGCCTACGAGGATTGAAATACGGAATTCTGAAATAATGTTCCACTTTCCCATGGTTTCCACAACCCCTAGAGGGTATCTTTTGCGTGTCAGGGTCTTCATTTTTTTTTTTTTTTAAACTGGTAGGTTGCCACAGGTAATTATTTTTAGGTACTTTCGTATTCTTAGACCCATGATGTAGAACATTGGAAGACCTTATGTTATGATTCATATTTAACGATAATCTGCTTTTTGTCAGAAGATAGTTCTCACAGTGAAGTTTAGGAGGTCACCAAGCTGTCATGTGGAATTTTAAGATCACTGGAAGAGACCTTGAACACTTTATCAGTAAGGAAAGGAAGGCCCCTCAAGAATGGAGTGATTTGTTCACTGTCCCTGAGCTATGCCTTTGGAACTGTGTGGAGGGGGCACTGTATATTTATGAATTTATTGGAATTTAAGAATGTTTTTAAATAGGTACCATAGATTCAGTTGTTTTTTTGTTTGTTTTTAAGTTGTCTTGTAAGAAGGAGGTTTCTGATAAGAATACTTCTTCCAACTTATTAGAGAGACTGCATGGTCCATACTTCCTCTGGCTCACTGTTAGTGTAAGCTTATTGACAACATAATTGCTAGCAATTAATACTTTTCAAAAAAACTATAGTTACTGCCTCTTGGCAGATTCTTACCTTTTTTTTTTTTTTTTGGTTATAGGTTCTAGTTTGGAATATAATTTACTTTTGAAAATGAATGAACTGAATGGAGATTTGTATTATTGAGATCTCTGCTAGAATGATCAAGGCATATAGTTGTTTATCTTTGGTATATCTCAGTGGATCCACCTATGGGTAACAACAGATAATTGCTTAACTGTTCATGGATAATTAAGTGAAAGAAAAACAAAAACACTTTAAAAGAAACTACATTAAAATTGGAATAAAACATCTTAAAAAGTTGAATAAACAAAGAAGGCTTTTTTTTCTGTACTGTCACTGTACTGAAAGGTGTTTTTAGTTCACGCAAGAGACCACCACCAAAGGTTACCATTATCCACTGTTGCATTAGTGCAGTTTGTTTTGGAACTCACCTATTATTACTCCTATCTTTATTAATTAAAGACCATGTTTTTAGTTGTAAGCCTAGCAGAATATGGTTGTTTTAAGATCACAGTGTAGGTTATTATCTTTGAGGATCTTCAAAGTTAATTTCAATTTTAAAGTGTTTATTTTTTTTCTGATTATTACATAATTTTGAAGGGAAAGAAAAGTAACTGTGTGGTTCTAGTTTAATAATTGTTATGAAATATCTGCTTGAGCCATTATCATTTAAAGTGGACAAGAGGATGAAAACCCATCTAGCATTAAATGAATGTTTTCATATAGCAAGATCTCAAACCTATTACTTTTCGTAACCTGTTAAGTTATATTTTGTTGCCTTTAGAGATTTTTTTTAAGATTATATTTTTAGCTCAGGTGTAAATTTGAGTTTGAATTATAAACTCTTTAAATGCCTGTAATTTAAACAGATGTGTTTTTCTCAGCCTCTTCTGAAACAATCTCCTTGGAGCAACCATCAGAGCAGTGGCTGGGGCACTGGAAGTATGTCGTGGGGAGCAGTGCATGGCAGAGATCATCGTAGAACTGGAAACATGGGAATTCCAGGAACTATGAATCAGATATCTCCATTGAAGAAACCGTTTTCTGGTAATGTCATAGCACCACCGAAATTTACTCGCTCAACTCCATCGCTGACTCCAAAATCTTGGATCGAAGATAATGTGTTCAGAACAGACAACAATAGTAATACACTCTTACCCTTACAGGTAAGAATGGTATGTAAATGGTCTTATTTTTAATGTTTATCTTTCAAAATAGGAAATTGGGTGGTGGTAGTAATATTAGTATGGTAAAATTAACAGATTAAAACATAATAAAAAAGCTCTAATTTTTAAACCTATAATTTAATTGCCAACGGATAAAATACATATGTATATAGAAAATTGAGACTTAAAAATTCTTGAGACACACAGTAGGAAAGAAGCTTCATAAGATATAGAAAAACCTGCTGTATTTCTTAAATGCATGAAGCTTTTTAATTGGCAGCTCAAGAATGCCTGAATTTATTCATCTTTAGTAGGCCACCAAAATAAATTTCTTCTCCAATATAGGTAAACTAAAATGTTAAGTAATTGTGCATAGATCTGCCTTTGATCAGCTGTATATATATATATATATATATATATATATATAATATATATTAGGATAGAGTTAGTACAGCTGTAATTATGGCAAAATAATGTTAGGGCTTTTTGCATCAAATTAAAATTTGTCCTCACTGGTCCAATGACTATTTTTTCCTAAATGTGGCCTAATAGTTATGATGATTAGATATTTTTCAGGCCTTTTAATGCTTTACTGTTATTATAGGGCAATAAAGATCTTTATAGCCATTTAAAATGAAAACTTTTCCCCCCTAAGGCCTTTAAGAGGACCAAAGATACAAGTTAGAAGGAACTTTGATTGTTTTTGTTTTCTTTTTTCTTTTTTTTTTTTTTTTCTTTTGTGGGTGGGTGTGGGGAAGAGAACTGCTTATTTCTGATGAAAACTTCTATGCTATTGAAGGTGAGATCTAGTTTGCAGTTACCAGCTTGGGGCTCAGATTCACTCCAAGATAGTTGGTGCACTGCAGCCGGAACATCCAGAATAGACCAGGTAGGCTGCACAGTGTATACTTTTCAGGATTTTGACTAGGAGTTTAGTGTTTGTATTATGAGTAAGATTTATTATTTACTTTCCAATTAATACTTTTTTAAAGCATATGGCAAAGAACATTAAAGCAATTTATTTTTAAAATGTCACTTATTAATATGAAATGCTTCATTTTCAAATTTATAAGTAATTCATAATTATATTTCCTAAACAATTTGTTTTTGGAAAAAGGAATTATATACCCAAGAGCACCTGACTTTAGACATCAGTCAAACTGAACAGATTTTATCTTTCTGAATTACTTTCAGTTGGGGACAAAACCATGTGTTTACTTAACATTCAATTTTACAGAATTTTCATCAGTGTTCTACAGAATTTTTTAGTGAATTTTTGTCACGAACAAAAATCTACATCTACAAATCTACATTTGTCTTGAGACGTATTTCTAAAGAAGCCCTAGCTGCAATTTTTTTACCTTTAAAAAAAAAAATTCATATGTAGTATTTATTCTAAAATTTGTCACTGTTCTTATATACTATCTTCTTCCAAATAATGTTTCCTGTAGAAAAACCCTAGATCAAAAAGCTAGAAATCAGTCTTAAATTACCTTCAAGCCCTTTGTGGTTACAAAATGCTATCTCTTTTCCTGCAGACTAAATTTGAATTCATACTGGGTACCCGGTGATGAGCATTATTACAGGACAAATAGAAAACTCAGTCCTTCATGAGGATTCTTTACTACAGAGCTGCAGCTTGAATGAGCATAGACTTGACATTGTGGGAGCCCACTGAATGGAGCTATGTTATCCTTAGCTAAGGCTTTTCCTTAGTTAATTTATCAACATGAGATGATTTTACAAGTAAGGACTGTATAATAGATTAATAATGTTTGCAAATAGCTTTTGAATCTGCAGGGTTAGCAGTAACTTCAATAATCTATCATTAGCATTTATTTTAGACAAGTCCTACCTATTTACCAAAATAGTCCTACCACTTAGAAATAAATAGTTACCTCACGTAATGTGTAATTTATTGTTTTGTTAATATTTTAAGTTAGCTGTCCATCTATTTCTATTCACCTCACTCTGGCTTGGTTAGCCCGTATTAGTAACATTTTTATGGTAGCACTTTTCATGTTGTTCAAATTGAATATATAAATGCCTAGGAGATGGTAGAAGAGGAAAATTACAATAATCATTTTGAAGGTGGCAAGGGACATGTTTTTAGAGAGGAAAGGACAATTATTTGAAGAGCATATGTAAGAAGAAGCAGAGGATATGTATAAGGGATATTAACTATGGAGAAGAAAGAAGACAGATTAGCTGGCATAAAGGGACCATGGGGGTGGGGCATATGAGGTTATTGAAATTATTTCAGTTTGTCTAGTGCTAGAGAGTAGATAGAGGTGATAATGAAAGGGAAGTTTGTAAGCGGGGCTCTACAGGAGGGCCTTTAGGTTGCTGGAAGATGAGGGCCTCAGCACTCCTGCTTAGATTTCAGTCAAATCCACTCTGTTCTTACCTGTTTTATAACCTAGGATTTTAGGTAAATTGATTAAAGATAACTTTTTTTTTTTGGTAAACTGCTGAGATATTGGCATTCCCTGCGGATCCTTGAGCCAGAGGTGTGATGTGATGAAGTTGGAGTGGTGAAGAAAAAGAGTGTGAAGGGAACCTGAACCATCTTCCATCTTCCTCTTTCTCAGTCCTTGTAACATCAGAGGTGACAGTCTATGGGCTTTCATATTTTTGGATCATAGTTTTCTTATCTATAAAAGGAGAACCTTGAACTAGATTATGAAAAGCCTTTTTAGCCAGCTCTTACATTTTCTCTGATCTATTTTGGCCATTTCTCTTCCACCCTGTGCACCATCTGCCCCCCCACCCCACCACACACACACACACACACACACACACACGTTATTTTTAGAATACAAGTGTCTTGGTTTATTGGGGAGAAGGGGAATTGGATTGAGGCAGTCAAGGTGTAGTGTATCACCTCCCAACTGGTCTTAAAAAGCAATGTAGTTCTCTCTTTTGAGGCCCCTAAGGGTACATATTATACATAATTTGTTCTGTGTTTCTATCTTTCCATAAAAGGTTGAGGTATTTGAAGTTGAGGTTCTTAAAAATACAGCAACAACTACAAACTTCAATTGGTATCTTACACCATTGGGTAGTTCCTTACAGTTTAGCAAAGTTAAAATTATTGAAAAATCTTAAGCACTTAAATATCTGGGGCAGTATTTTCATTCTGACTTTTTTTCATCACATCCAGCATTTTGATACTAATTAATCTCAGTTAACAAATACATTATTTTAAAACATTTAACTTTTTATTTCTTTTAGTTTCAAATTGATTAGGCATCTAAAATATACTAAATTCTAGAGCTGGAGTCTTAACTCTTATACCTGGATACTTGATGCCTTATCTATACCAAAAACTAGACATGAGTTTCACATTCAACAAATAGGATAGAAATAGTTTTGTAGATTCGTTTTATTCAGTTGCATACAAAGTTTTTAAGGTTGCTGGGCATTTCCTTTAAGTATTTTCTTCTGGAAAAGCTTCAAATTTAAAACTTTTTAAAAACAAAGGTAAAGTTTTATATACATTTCTGACTTTAAAATGAATATTAGATATATGTGTTAATTTCCTTAAGGCTAAGAATACTTTTCTTTAAAATGCTGTTAGCTAGTTAACCCTTGCAAGAAGTCATACTCAGATATGTATGAATTCTAATTACCTCAGAATTAAATTTTCAATTAGATACTGAGATTACAGTATATTTATTAATACTTGAATATTTTAAATCAGAAAGTAAATATACTAGTAGCTGAGATTATTACTTACAGGTTTAATATAGTACATCAGTTCTCTGTAAGAAAAGTAACGTAATGCCTTTAAAAGTGTAATGTAGCTGTAAAGCCTTATGGATGTTGGCCTGTCCTCTAGCCTAAGGGATTGGAATTATCAATATATTCAGTTCTAGATTTTTGTTCCTGTGGAAGTTCTTGAGCATGTCACCTAAACTACCTTGAATTAATTGAAGCTATATTCTACCCGTCTTTAATATTCAGACTGTTATGTGACAACACAATAGATGATAATATGCGGGTCTCTCATAAAAATATATTTGGTGTCTTTATTCATTTTACACAAGGAACAGTGGCAGACCAAGTCTAATTTTTCATTTAATAAAACATTCCTTAAACTGTGATTCTTAAATAAGATGAATCTTGGGACAGTGGTAGTCAATAAACCGTTAGCACGTACAGAAAATGAGAAAGACTAGGTTCTCTTGTACTTAGGTAACCCATGCTTTCTTTTTAAGTTTTTTATCCTGCATTCAGTTCTTTAACTGCACTTGATTCATTCTTATACTACACATTTTCTACTTGCCTTTCCATTTAATCCTTGTGGATACTAGTGTACTTTTAGTCAGTTGGGGCCTGTAAAAAAAAATAGATAAAATTTTTTTTCAAAGCCACTGTCATAGCACTTTGTCAAGGTTCAGATTAGTAAAAGAAGTTGAAAAAAATGTATGTTCTTTGATGTATGTGGTAGTGTATTAATTACCTTTAGGATATATTACCTTTGGTATATTCTTTGCCTTTGAGAAGGTGAAAGTGCAGTCAGATGAAGAAGGAGTATCTGTGTGGAACAGCTAGAGACTGATATGAGAGAGTAGGAGGCTGAACGCAACATGTGCAGTAAGACAGTGGTAGCATGTCCTCTGCTAACTCAGTGCAGTGGCAGGGGGGCATCAGGAATGTAAAATCACTATTCACTTAGAATTGAGGATGATACTAATTTAAGTTTATTTTATTTTAAGTGAAAATTGGAAACGAAACGCAAAAATACAATAAAAGCTGATCTTCCTACTTAGAAGAATGTATGTTAAAGCATCTGGTATATCTTTAAATTTGACAATACAGGGTTTTCCTATAATCCATCTCCCTTTTCTTTGGGTGAATACTTCATTTTCAAGAGGAAAATGTTCTACCTGACCACTTCTTTTGAAATGAGACAGGGTTTTGAATATATCAAAGTAAAAACATAGCATCCTATTGAAGTGTCCCTTTTAATTAAGTTCAAGTTCTTTTTGTTGTAATAATTTTAATATTCTTGGTCTATTTTTCAGCATTTCTTAGGCTATCCTATATAAGATTAGGATTACTTTGTTCTTTCTATATTTTTCAGTCTTTCTGGGACTATGTTGTTTCTATAAGTCTTTAAGGCAAATGTCTAAGTTTAAGAAAATAATAAAACATTAGAATGGAATATACTGATTGTAGCTTTGCCGGCAATATTTTCCTTAGTTTTGCCTATTCATTGCTGTGGGAATCTGTGATCTCAGTTTCTGAAAACCCATTTAAGTTGACTCTTGCCAGGTAATTTTCATATTTAAAGTAGGTTAGGGTAAACTTTTCCTCATAGAGATTTTTTTATTTTTTAAGATTTTTATTTATTCATGAGAGACACAGAGAGAGGCAGAGACATAGGGAGAAACAGGCTCTCCAGAGGGAGCCTGATGTGGGACTCCATTCCAGAACCCCGGAATCACTACCTGAGCCAAAAGCAGATGTCCAACCACTGAGCGACCCAGGTGCCCCTCCTCATAGAGATTCTTAATTTTGTGAAACATCTTGACTTCTCAAACTAGTCATGTAGTGATGAATGTAAGTTACATTACTATGGTTTTCCATATGTACTACGCTGCTTGGTTTTGATGTGTTTGTTTACCTTAAAATAGTTTCAGGATTTCCATTTAGTTTTTAAACCAGTGGTAGTTTGTATGAACACAGATTTTTCTAATAGCTTTATTTCAGAAAAAAATGCATGAGTATTTGTTTCATAATCAGATATGTATCTTTCTGTTTCTATGTTTTGTTGGTTTTTTTTAAGAAGTTATATTCTAATCCCCATACTTTATTTAATGGGATTATCTGTATTTTCTTAACATGAGCCTATAGGTTTCATTAAATCCAGAAAATGATTTTGACATATCATGTGATCTTTGCCTGCTCAAGGCTATTTTGTGTTTGGTGTTTTAAAAATCATGTGAGATGCAGCTGACGCTTAACAAAGTGTAAGTTAGTTAATAGTTTTATAATAGTTTTGTTATTTACTAAAGGAGGAGTTTATTTTATGATGAGAGACTTGAAAATAAGGGGCCTTA
This sequence comes from Vulpes lagopus, assembly GCF_018345385.1. Taxonomy (NCBI): domain Eukaryota; kingdom Metazoa; phylum Chordata; class Mammalia; order Carnivora; family Canidae; genus Vulpes; species Vulpes lagopus. The sequence goes on along the minus strand of NC_054827.1, from coordinate 125,546,980 downwards.
TTAGCGGTCATTGCACTATTTCAGTAAGAAAGCTAAAACTATCAATACACACAGCTTTTTTGAATAAACACTTGTCAGTTGATTACCTAGTGGCCACTGATAATTATTGAATAACTTGCTTATGTATTTCCCTTCTTACCTTAAATATTGCCCATGGCCCATTGACAGTGTCTATGGAATTACTTCATTAATTTTACTTTAAATTTTGCTCTAAAGCAGGATCATAAACCTTGAATGGAGAGAAATATTATTTGGGTGGCAGTAATAGTTATCATTAATTAAGTTCATAGGTCCACTGTGATGGGTCATAGTCTGTTTCTGTTCAAAAACCATTAGCCTGGGAAGATATCCCTAAACCATAACACATTTTCTTTGCAAGAATTTAAGGTAAATAGAATATAAAGTATTTATAATATATCTTAGAATCTATATGGTAGCTTATCCTCTGAGGGTTTTGTTTGTTTGTTTGTTTGTTTTTACTTAATTATATGTACAATTTTTATCATGATAGTTTCCATTTTTAAGTTCTATTTTTAAATATGTTTTTAATACATCTTAGTTTTGTCAGTTAACATCTGAATACTATTCCATAGAGGATTGTAAGACTGAACAGTCTTTACCCTCACAGAGCTCAACTTCAATTCACAGAGTTTTTGTAGTAGAGATAAAGTACTATTCATTCAACAAACATTTGAGAGATAGCTATATTCCATAATTAGAAGGTCCCTACCCTAATGAACTTAGTCTAGTGAGTAAGGCAGGAAAATCAACAAATTGGTTATGAACAAAGTATAGTGGAAGCACAGAAGATGGAAATATTTGGATAGGTTACTAAAATTCTATGTCATTTTTGCCCAAGGGCCATGCTTTTCTCTATTCCAATTTTATTTCATTTATTATATAGTTCTTTGAGTCTTTTGCCTCTATTATTTTTTTTTTTTTAAGATTTTACTTATTCATGAGAGACAGAGAGGCAGAGACAGGCAGAGGGAGAAGCAAGCTCCATGCAGGGAGCCCGATGTGGGACTCGATCCCAGGACTCTAGGATCATGCCCTGAGCCGAAGGCAGACGCTTAACCACTGAACCACCCAGGCATCCCTATTTCTCTTATTTTTAAAGTGGACTTTAGGCGCTGTGTAGTCTGAATTTTCTTTTCTAGAAGATAGAACAGAACCTAAAGATGTTTGGTTAACTTAAGATTTTTTTTTTAAAGATTTTATTTATTTATCAATGAGAGACAGAGAGAGAGAGGCAGAGGGAGAAGCAGACTTCATGCAGGGAGCCAGATGCGGGACTTGATCCTGGGACTCCAGGATCACACCCTGGGCCAAAGGCAGGCGCTAAACTACTGAGCCACCCAGGGATCTCTAACTTCCTCAAGATTAAGAAGCTCGGCTCTTAAGTATGGTCTCTGGACTAGCAGTCTAAGTATCACCTGGGAACTTACTATAAACGCATATTCTCAGGGGCCACCCTAAGCCTGTTGAAAATTGACTCTGAGCAGTGCCAGCATTCTGGGTCCCAGTAATCTGTGCGTTTGACAGTCCTTCCAGTGACTTTGAAGCATGCCCAAGTGTGAGAACTACTATTCTAGTTCAGTGATTGTGACTCTCCTACCAAAGTCATTGTTAATGAAGTCAAATAAAGTAAGTAAAGATAAGGAGTACCAGTATAGCTGTATGGTGATAAAGCTGGAGTGAGAACAGCTGGTCCAGCATCCTACCAGTTAATATTACTTTGCACACTTCTACATTCCTCAACAGCAATTTGTTTAGTCTACAATACTGATTCTGGCCCCCTCGCTTTAAAAGCTCACAACCCTAATTTAAACATCAAGTGGAGTAAATAAAATCAACATATTTCCAGGAAAGTTTCTTACTTTTTTCTTTAGCTTTCTAAAAGACTGGCTCTGAATCATCTCTGGATTGTGGACTCCTTTGAAAAACTGATGAAATCCTTTTCTTCAGGAAAGCATTATGTGTACACAGATGTATAGAATATTGTATATAATCTCAGAGATTTCATGCTCCTTGAAGTTCATGGACTCAGGTTAAAAAGTCTCTAATTCTGACTTCTGTAGAGACTTCTTTGCCCTACTTTTCTGATTCTTCCATTTTATTTTTCTGTATTAATCATTTTTTGAAAGTTAGAAACAGCCTTCCCTGCCTCTCCTTCATGTACGTACATACACTTGTACAAAAACCTATGCACATTTAAATGGGTGGGGGTCATCACTGACATTTTGGTGATTTAGGGGGCATGGGCCAAGAGCTTGCTCTGGTAGTTCCCCATGTCTATTTGTTCAAGTACGGTGAGGGTGTGTTGGGCAGAATAATGGTATAAATTCATAGGCATTAATCAAATTCCTTCTAGTAAGCAAGTTGACAGATTTAACATTTAGCAAACAAGACTTCCAGCTATAAAAAAAAAGGTTTTGTTCTGGGACTTGATGAGGTAGGAAACTTCTTGAGATGAGAATACTTTCTATTCTCTCTTTCCTCCACCCCTGCCTTCTTTGCAGGGTGTGGAGGGAAAGAGAATTTAGAAATGCGGAGACCAGTATGTGAGGACTTCAGAGAGCAAGATCTGAATATAAATATTCTAGGTGTTAGTCTTGGTTCTGATGTTAGTAGTTCATGCTTTTGAGATTTACTATATGTTTGTGTTTAATATTGCAAATTCTGATTAAGTCAAATAATGTACACTGTTTGATAGATATTTAAAGTATGGTGCCATTATGGGATTAATTCCTTTCCCCCAAAATATTTATTTTTCAAGTGCCAGTATCTTCCTAGATACATGAAAAAAGTTTAGAAGTTAAATTTAACAACTAAAAATGCTTTCTATGTGTATAACATTTCAGAAATCTTTATAAGTTGAGAATGGTAACAATAGAAATAATTTTACTATATTAATGCTGCCAGTGAAGTAAGATTACTTTCGATATGATTTTAGAGATGAATATATTAAATGTCTTCTCCAGTACAAGAGATACTGTAGCTCATGAGATCCTTAGTTACTGGTAAATCTTAGGATGCAGCCAGTTAGTAATACTATATTAATCAGATGTCATATTTTATGTAAGAAGGTTTAGAGTGGTATATTTATCATCGATTTTTTTAAAAGTTGCATACATTACATTGAGTCTTTTTTTTTTTTTCTCTTCTAGGATCGAAGTAGAATGTATGACAGTTTGAATATGCACTCTTTGGAAAATTCTCTTATTGATATTATGAGAGCAGAGCATGATCCTCTTAAGGGTAGGTGACTTTTTATTTCTTATATCATGCACCAAATTGTGTTTACCTCACCATTTTTTATATGAAAATTAGCACTAAGTAGCACCTGTGTCATCTATAAAATTCTATGTTTGTTGATAAAAAATCTTTATAAAATGTTCTTTTTCTTTTGTAGCTTATTTAGATTTATGCTGATTTATGCAGAGAGAAATGTAAACCCATGTCTCCCGTTATCTAAGAAAAAGCCACTGTTTAGAGATATTTTGCAGTTTGCCAAAGGATCTAAGTATATAGTATAGTCACTTTTCTAGAATGCGATCAGATACAGAAATTAAAAAAATCCTTAGAGGGATCCCTGGGTGGCGCAGCGGTTTGGCGCCTGCCTTTGGCCCAGGGCGCGATCCTGGAGACCCGGGATCGAATCCCACGTCAGGCTCCCGGTGCATGGAGCCTGCTTCTCCCTCTGCCTATGTCTCTGCCTCTCTCTCTCTCTCTGTATGACTATCATAAATTTAAAAAAAAAAAAAAAAAATCCTTAGAATACATGAATTTACAATTTGCCATGATTCCAACTTATAATTGCCCCAAATTGACTTCTTTCGTCACTTTTTGTCATAGGGTTTTGAAAGGGGATCTTTTATAGTAGCATCTCTGAGGTTTCATAAGAGTTGGGGCAAATTAGGAAAAAGAATCAGCCCCACCCATCTTACAGTATTAGTTTTATTAACTGATCTGAAGATATTTCATTAACATACTTGTTTTCATTTGTCTGTATTACATGTTACTAATTATTTTACATTTCTTTGTACAATATATCTCATTGCCTTTTGTATTCATGGTGAAAATCTACCAAACTGCACTTGAGTGACGAGACCTATGCTATCTATTGCTGCGTAATAAATTATCCCAAAATTTAGCAACTTAAAACAATCTTACACAGTTCTGTGGGTCAGGAATTCAGGAGCAGCTTAACTGGTTAGTTCTGGCTCAGCATCTCTCTCTCACTCATTGACTCAAAACTATGGACTACTTGGAAATCTTTCCATATTTTTAATTCTATAAAGCCAAGTAAGAATTCCCTTGCAGGATTTAGCCAAAAACTCTAGAACTTCAGTGTTGGCTGCAAGGTGGTGCCTTGAGGCTGAGTTGGCAATACTGATCAGATATCTAAACATTTTGTTCTGTTTCTGGATTTTGTTTATAAAGGAGTTTCTTGTCTTTCTAATTCCTTTATTTTTAAGGAGCTTGTAAAGCTCAAGAGATTAGTGATTGTTAACAGTGTGTGGCGATGGTAATTCTCACAAACTAATAAAGACTATTAAACTTTGGGATTTTTTAGAGAGGGAGGGTGCTTCTAAACAAAACCTAATCTAATTTTTTGAGTATCTGTATCTTGGGGTCTTGTTCTCTTTCATTATTACTCTGACAGTTCTAGCGGCATGTGTCTTGGGTCTGCTGTTTAATAATAGAATCCAGCAGTTTATGATTATGAAGAAGTTTCGTCTGTTTCTTTGGCTTATCTAGAAAGAAAACTCTTAAAAATTCCAATGCACGATAAAGTCATCATTAACTATTATCAGTAAATAATGAAATGTTTTCCATTGTTGTGTTTCTCCTAGTCCTTAAAAAGATCTTTTAAAGATACTAAGAAAAACCATTCTCTGCTGGAAAATTATCTTGGGTTTTCTTTTTTCTAAAGTCTATGTTATAGTAAAACTGGAGAGAAACCTAAAAAGGAGACTTTGAAAAGAAAATGGAAACAGCCTAAGGCTCAGAGGAATTTAATAATTAAAAAAAAAAATCTCAGATGAACTCCAAACTCTTTTGTTAGAAAAATTGTCTTTGGCCATGGGAAGAGGGGATATGTGCTCAGCACCACCTTTTGGAATTATTGTAACAAATCTCTGTTCTAATTGGAGTATTTTATGTTCCACATTTATTGTGGCAAGGACTTAAAAGAGAAAAAAATAAAAGAAAAAATTGAGGTTTCTTCTCTACATGGAAAAAGAAATAAGACTGGTACTTTTGCATACTGCCATCACACACTTATATAAATGGCTATGACACCCAAGTGCCGCTACATAAAGATTTTTCTTTTCTAACTAGTACAGACTTAACTGCCTTCTAAGATATCATATTATATATCTTCCTCTTCGCACTCTGATCCTTGCACATTTTCTCTGGGTGGGACCTCATTAAAATCTGCTAAAAGCAAAGTTGTGGCAAAACAAGCAGCCAGTCTCTGAACTTTCCCCTTTTTTCCATCCCTCATGTTCAGGACAGCATTTCAGCCTCTGCCATCTCTTCCTCTTCAATCTCATCTTTTCATTCCTTTCAGAAAATTCTGCCTTCGGTTTTATACAAGAAAAAAAATTTTTTTTTTGAAAAAAAAAAAAAGAATGAATCTTATTTTATCTTTAAATGTTTTCAAAAAATCTTCCATTTGCTTTGTTTTCTTTATGGGATCTAACAGGAAGGAAAAGGGGAGTTGTAGGGTTATTTTTTCTTTATTTTCTTGTTTCCCTTTCTATTAATGATAAAAGTTTCTAGAAAATTTTCTAATATAAAAATTTTCCACAGGAACTTAAGTGATGAGAGATTATTTTGTCATGTATTGTTGAATAACAAATTACCCCTCAGTTTAGCAGCTTAAAACAACAATAAACATTTATTATCTCAACATAATTTCTGTAGGTTAGAATTTGGGAACTAAATTAGTTGAACTGATACAGTCATGTGGAGGCTTAATTGGAGCTTGAGGTTCCTTTTCCAGGGTGGCTCACTCATGTTGTTAGTACAGGCCATTGGCAGGAGAACTCAGTTGCTTCACCATGTGGCCCTTTCACAGGACAGCTGGAGTGTCCTCACAGGATATTCCCTGGATCCCCAGAGCAAAGATAAAGCTCCAGGTGAATGTCCCAGTGTCTTCTATGACCTAGTTTCAGAAGTCTTACACCAGCATTTCCATGACATCCTACTACCTACATAGGTCAGCCCTTCGCAACTTGGAGAGGGGTCTGCTACTCGAGATGTGAATGCTGGAAACTATAAATTTGCATTCAGTTCTCCTAAAGGAAAAGAGAAAACTACTCAAGGTAAGAGTTAGTGTCAGTAGAAAGAAAAACAGTCAAGCAGCTCTCTGGAATCCAAAGGAAGTCTGGCAGGTTACTGGCCTGAGAACTGAGCTATAGTGCCATCCCCACTGCAGCCCCAAGATAGTTCACTACAGCTTGTTTCCATTTTCCTGCCTTTCAGTGGTCTTTACTGGTCAGTAGGGAACCTCCACTGTGTCATGTTAAGGTTCTGTGGTTTAGTGTAACTTGTAGGAAGGGTCTCTAGATGCACTTTATGCCACTAAGGGTTCCTACTTTTGTACCAGGCAGTGTCCAAGACCTTGTGTAAAACATATATAGTCTGTGTTCTTGTGGGATTTACACCCTACCAGGGAAAGAGGGACTTTTATCTTTTTATGTGTAATATACATATATACATAGGATATACTACTATAATATTCGTATACATAAAATCCATACCTATAACCATAGAGTGTTAGAAGTTCTGTGGAGGGAGATGATAAGGTGCTTGGGGAGGTAATAAGTAAGGGGAGGGGAGATGTAATTTATCTGTGGACTAAAGAAAGCTAAGACCTGAAGCTTGAACAGCAGCACAAAGATGAAAAAATATTGGAGAAAAGTGTCAACTAGACAGAAGGGCCAGGGTGCATGGAAAGGCCTGTCACCTTTGAGGAACTGAAAGCAGACAAGTGGCATAGCTTGTTTCTGGTTGCCTGGTGCTGATGGGATGTAAGTGCTCAGCCAGCCTTGGGGAGTAAGTGGGCCGCCTTTTGGGCCACCTTTTCTTCCAGATCAGGAACACTAACACACCATTTTATGCTTTCCTTGGTGACACCAATCTGTTTTATTTATTCTTCAGTGGTTTCTTGCCTTTAACATCCCGTTGTCTGATGACTCTTCATTCTTGGCAAATATTTTTCTTTTCAAAGGAAGAACAAATATAGATTCTTTTAATGGTTAAAATGCTTTGCCAACTGTGGTTTTGTGATTTTGCAATTTTGTATTTGTATACCTGTATTAAATGATCTTTTTATGTGTGTGTGGGTCAGTTCATTCTGCTCTAAACAAAGGAACAAGACAGTGATTATCATTAAGCTCTCTCCCCTCCCTGCCCTCAACAATTTGCAAAAATGTCTTACTGTGTAAGTATGTTTACCAAAAATTGCTTACCTCCTCCCCAAAAGTATAAGAGTAAACCAAAAAATTAAATTTCAACTGAAAAAAAAATTATTTGAAAACTGGAAAGAAATGCCATGATCTAACAATTCTTGGAAGGATCTGTTTTAGCAAGTCACAATGACTTTACCAATATTCCCTCAACAATTTAAAGGAATTCAGGAAAAGGGGATTTAGAGATGATTTTATGCCAACATATTTAAACTCCTGTTTTCCAAGATTCCTGAAGTAGAATCTCTGCTATTTTAAGGAAAATAACTACTGAGAAAATAAGGATACTTCTGTGTAAGGCAAAAGTGGCTGTAGGTACTAATCAAATAAATTCTTGCCTCTTCTGTTGTTCTTTTCTTTCGGATTCTCTTCAACTGACCTGGATGTAAATTTGAAGTACAAAATCACAGAATAACTTGTATACATTTTTAATAGTCTGTGGCGTGAGAATTTACATTTTAGAACTAAAGGACTTTCAAGCTGGGCAGAGATTCTCAAACTCAGAGAGCATATTTATTAGGCAGGTTTCAGGACCCCACTCCAAGAGACTGCATGTCAGGTTGTGTAAAGAGCACACTTGGGGGAATTCTGGAGTGGGGAGCAAGATCAAAGACATCTAAGAAAAACTGTAAAAATTTAAATGGCATTTATTAAAATACCACAAAGTGCAAAATAAAGCTAGTATCAATAATATATACGCCCAAGCAGTTATGTCGATTCTCTTAAGTTCCTAGTACCCTTCCCTCACTGATTCTCTGGCAGAGAGAGGAATGCATCTCTCAGAACTAATTGCACTTTTCATTGGCTCACTTAGGTTTCCTGGAGTCAAAATTATCACAGGTGCCAGAAAGTACAAATGAAAAATAATGTGTAATAGAATGTCTTCAGTAAAAGGAGGGATTGTTGTATATGCTTTCAGTCTTTAAAGAAAATGTTTCTTTTTATTTTAAAAAGGAGTCAGATTTACCTATTCTTTCCCCTGTACTTTGCTTTTCTTTTTCCTATAGATCACAGGCCTTTGATAAATAAGAAAAAAAATCATTATTAACTTGGGAATAAATTATGTATATAGAAGCCATATAATTTTGTTAAATTATTCTGACTTTAAGATCATCACTGTTATAATATACCTGATAATCTTAATACTTTACTGTTCAACTACTCATAATTTAATTCATCTTAAGAAAAGCACAATTTTCAAGATTAAAATTTTTATTGTCAGTAAGAATGTCACAGATGGAAAAGGAAATTGTAAAAACGTGGTTGTAAAAGTTCTTGTTTTAGAAAACTGATTTGAAGTATGGCATTATGAGTAGAGATTTTTAAATTTTACTAATTTTTATTTATATTTCTTTTCAGGTAGTTGCAACAATAGGTTATTAGCAACAATATTATTTTTAGGTAATTAGCAACAGTATTACTAAATTTGAAAACATAGTTGAGTTGTTATTTCTTCCATGCAGTTTTGAGCATTTAAACAATTTGAGTTACAACAAGCTGCAGTTTTTCTTTTTGAAAAACTAAAACCCATTGGAAACCACAGTGAATTTTCTTAAAATCACATTTATTTATTCAGAGCATCCATGGGTTTACTAAAAGCCGATTTTCACCACAGATCTTTATTAGGACTTAATTACGGGCTTATAACTCTTATTAAGAAATACAATTTTTATATAGAATCTGTCATAAATGTGAGTACCTCAATAACTAGGCCTATGGATTTCAGTTGCTTAGAGTATTTGAAGGGTATCTCAGAATCTCTAATGAAGGTGCACCCTCCAGAGTGTAGGACTTTATCCTTTTTGAAATACTTGTTTTCTTATTACAAAAAAGTAGTATGTGTTCATTAAAGAAAATTTGGGAAAACTGGAAATTTTCAATCATCAAGTTATTTCCACAAATTAAAAGAACCACATTTGATATTTTGGTGAATAATTTTTCTAATCTTTTCTTTTTTCTACATATAAGCTTAAAATATTTGCAATATTCAAATCTTTATCAATCCTCAAACCTGGTTAACTTTTAATAAATTTTAGTTAAAAAAAAACTATGTACCTAGGTTAAAAAGTCATAGTGCCATAAGCCTCATATAACAAAAATAGAAGTCTTCTTCCTTGTTCTCTATTTGCTATAGATTCCCATTCCTTAGAGGTTGTTCTCTATTTGCTATAGATTCCCATTCCTTAGAGCTAGCTACTTTCAACTTTTTTTTTTTTAATGGATTCTTTATGTACTTATTTGTAAATAACATGCTTAGTCTTGTAAATTTCCTGCATTTTAGGTATTATCTCTTGACTCTACTTTGACCTACCCATCCCCCAACACTTAATCTGCTCTGTCCTCTCAAAATGATTACAGGACCATTTTGGTTTAAACTAGATGTACTGCTGCAGTAATGCCAGTATTCATAGATGAACCTCATATACCTTGTACCATAATATCACTTTTTTTCCTTACATCTTTTTCCTAGAATTAATCATTGACTCTTGGTTTGATTGCTTTGTTATCTAAGTACTTGTCACTAATTCATCTCAGAATTTATCAGTAGAACACTGAAGCTTCTTTCAATATATTTAAAAACCTCTAATCTTAGATTGATTTTTTTTCCCCCCTGTCATTGAAGGCACTCTTCTTGTAGCCTTTCATAACTGTTACTGTGGGACTTCCCTGACACTGGGAGTTCCTTTTTCCTGTGGAATCCATGTTCTGATCTCCATATCCTATTTTAGTGGTCTATACTTTTGTTTTATTGGGCTTTTCTTACAGTACGTTTCTTCAGGTGGGACATAGATTTTAGATCTCATATCTATAAAAATATGTTTATGTAAGATGATGGACTGGTGTAGAATTATATATTAGTAATTGAGAATATTTAAAGTGTGGCTTTTTTGTCCTTTAACTTCCATGGTTACTGTAGGTGTATTACCATTCTGAAATTTGTTCATTTGCATGATTGAGTACCTTGTTTTGTGTTTTTAAATTTTTGGTCTTTCTGGAAACTTTGAAGATATTTTTTCATGCCTGTGGTTCTGAAATTTCATAATAGTGAAATATGGATCTTCTAATATGCGGGGATACTGCCTGTCTTCATTCCCTTCTTCCTCCATTTTTTTATTTTCATCACTGCATGTTCATTAGGTCTCTAAAGATTTTATTTATTTGAAAGAGTGCATACAGGCGGAGGGTTGGGGCAGAGGAAAAGGGAGAAGCTGCTGAGCATGGAGCCCCAAGAGGACATTGGGCTCAATCCTGGGACCCTGAGATCATGACCTGAGCCAAAGGCGGATGCTTAACCAACTGAGCCACCCAGACGCCACTCATTGGGTCTTTATAATTTGGAGATTCATTTCTTTTAGTTCCTGGACATTTTTAGTATTTCTTTGGTAATTTCTTCCCATCTATTTTTAGTATTTCTCTTTCTGGAATTCCTGTTCCTCAAATATTAGACCTCCTATACTCCTCTGCTTTTCTATTTCCATTGCTTTATCTTTTGCTTTTGAAGACATTTCCTCATTTACTATTTTTCAGCCCTTTTATTGATTTTTGTATTTTAAAACTTTTCTCTGAAGAACTTTTAAGATCCTCTTTTAAAAAAATCACAGCGCTTTCCTATCCTTCCTTGATATTAATTCTCTGGTGTGCTTATCTTTAAACCCTATATTGTATCTGAAGATTTATTTTTATTTTTTGTTGTATTGTTTATCTTCTAAGTTCCTCTTTTCTATTTGTTTGGTTTTGTTCTTTTACTCATGCTAGAGGAGTTCATCACATATCACATAAGCCTTTGTTGTCTGTTCATTTTAAAAAATAAGACAAAAATGGTGATTGGAAGCTCTGTATGTGTAGTTGGGGTTTATAAACAGGTGAGCATTGCAATAAGCCAATCAAGTAGAACTTTCAACCATGTCTGTATTTAGGTCTTTTCTTTTGGTCTGAGAAGTGACCACTGGATCTGTGTCTTCCATTCTTCTGCCTGAGAGCTGGAGACCTGACTTCTAGCCACCTTAGAAACGCCCAAGAGGGGCATGTGTGTCTCTCTGATTCTCCACTCCACATCTATTTCAGTGATAACTCCAGCTGCTTGTTTCTGAACTTCTCCAGGTATCTGCTATGGTAAATGGCTAGTTTCTGGATAGTCTGCCCATGCACACACCAGTTCAGCGTTGTCAGTGATGTTTTTGGTCCACAAAGGCAGTTAACCACTCAACCATTCATTTTCACAGCTTCCGGAAATTTGTTAACAGTTCTTCTGTGATCCTGTCTTGTTTTCTTTGTCCTGATGGAGTTATGCCTCTTTAAAACTTCTATACTATCATTTTAGGGCCTTTAGAAATCAACAAAGATGCACAAATGCATTCAGACCATCCCATTCAATTGGAAGTTTCTACAATCCCTAGTCTACTTCTCTCCTTAGTGAAACCTCCCTAATACTCCTAGTCGTCATAGATTACTTTGTTAAAGATTGAAGAATCCAGGCTCTCTGCTCAGCAGAGAGTGTTCTCCCTCTCATTCTCCCTCTGTTGTCTCTCTCTCTCTCTCAAATAAAATCTTTTCCCTGGTGGTCTAGTGGTTAGGATTCGGCGCTCTCAAATAAAATCTTTAAAAAAGGGGGTGGGGGGGACTACTATTTGAGTCAGTAGGTTTTTTCAACGTTCTGTATCTTTTACAAGATACTGTGTGTGTCATGGGAGCAATGAACACCTCTGTTTTTTGTATCTTGAATCAGCATTTATTATTTAGTGCCAAACAAATAGAAAGGGCTCAATAAATTATTGGTTGAATGATTTAAACATTTTTCTATAGTATTTCTTATTTTTCACCAATATTTACTTAGAACTTTTAAAAATCATTTACATGCATTAAAAATAGTTTATGTAACCATTCCCCTACTGTTGGAAATTTAGGTATTTCAAATTTTTAAGTAAAAGTCAGCTTTTTCCGGGTTTATTTCCATAGAATAGGCTTTTAATACATTTGTTTTTGAGGCTCTAGACACATATTGCCAGCTTATTTTTTTAAGTTTTATACCAGTTTACACTACCACTGGCAATGCTTGATTGCCCATTTGTTATTCTTAATATTATTTTCATTTATAAAACTATCACAGTTTGAAGTTTTGCAACCATTAGTTCAACTTGATTTAATATTAATTGCATATGTCTTAATTAATACCAATTTTATTGTAATAACTTTATGGTGATACATTCTTACCAGATGATTAATGACTTTAATCTTTTGCTTAATCTTTTGTTGTCATTCTTTTGTAGTTATACTTTACTTGAAACAAACTCTTTGATATTCTATGTTCCTTGGTGTGTCTTAGTATATTTTCTAGTATAGATTGGATAAAAGTTTTAAAAGTTGTAAATAATTATTTATTGAAAAAACTTTATGATGGGACCCTGCTTTAAGAGTGAGTTAACTAGGTTAATTTTCCTGGAAACTCACTTAGATTGATGGCTTTTGTTAAGGAATGATTCTGTTGTTCTCTTGGGATCTGGTACTTTGGATCTAAGGGTCTTTTCTGCATTTGTATGATCTTATTCTTAGGCTTTTATGAGGCATGCATTGAGATTTGGGAGTGAGGTCAGGAATGACTGTCCTGCCCCTTGGATCTGAGCAGAGATTGGAGTTATTCAAGGTTGGTAATGACCACATTCTAAGTGGATTTTACCAGACTTCCTATGAACCATTCCTTTCTAATTAGATTTGGAAATAAAGCTAAAACATAGAGAATGAAAAAATATTAGATGAATCTACCAAACCAGTGGAAGCAATGTTTTATGTTCAAAGCATATAAGATGGAAGTATTAGATCTTTTCATTTGTGTAACTCGTTCATGTTTAAACACACATGCATATGTACACAATATAAAATATATATATCATCTATTGAGCACTTGATACATGCCAAACACTGCTCTGAGGACTCTATATGTATGTATTAACTTATGTCATTCTCATAGCTAAGATGTAGGTATTTACTTTTATTTTACAATTGGGTGACTGTGGTGGCTTCCTAACAGTAATTGTCCAAGTCTCAGTGCTACTAAGTGGTTGGACTCTTGAGTTTGTGCTTTTAACTGCTGTGCTGTGCTGCCTGTCTTATCATTTGGTTTAATATTACTTCTAACCCAATCTCTTTATGATTCTAATATGTGGTTTAATTGTTTTTCTGTTAAAAGGAGTTGGCAGAATGTGTAACATTGTTTTTTGGTAATTTTGTCATCACTAATGAAGAATGGGTTGCCATCATTACTGTCAGTATTGAGACTGTGGAAGTCATGTTTTGGATGTATTCATTTAAAAAAAGAAAATATTTGTGGAGAAGGGGAAAATTTATCTTGACAAAGAGCAAAGAGCAAGATTTGTCTTCCTCTCCTCACCATTCTTAAGGAGTTTAGAAATGAACTAATAAAAACTTACTCTGTAATTTTTCCATTTATTTAGAGAATGTCCTTCCTATGCCTGACATACAAACACATACTTAGTACTAAGCTTTTGATTGAGCTCATAGGTCACATAATACAGTGAGATATTTCATGTATCCATTTAACAAATACTAAGGGCTCTGTTGTAGATGCTAGGATACAGTAGAGAATAAAAAAAAAAAAAAGACAAAATCCTCTCCTCATGGATCTGTTTTAATGAAGGATGGAGACAAAAAGAATCAGTGCTATGAAGAAAAAAATACAGTGTCAAGAGGATAGAGGAAGAAAGACACTGCTATTTTAGGTGTTCTCTGATGGCATCTTAAACACCTGAATGAAGTGAGAGATAGAAGCTTTGGTCATATCTGGGCAAATGCATTTTAAATAGAAGAGGAAATAGATCTTGAAATGGGAATATGCCTGGCAGATTTGAGTAATAGCAAGGAGGCCAGCATGGTTAGAATGATAGAGGATGAGAGGCCAGTGTGGGAGGGTTTTGAGCAATTGAAGAACATGAACTGCTTTAGATTTTTAAAAGGATCACGCAGGTTGCTGAATGAGACTAGATGTCAGGTTATGCTAGTACTCTGTGAAGAGATGGGGATGGCTTGGGCTGGGGAAACCAAGAAGGGGAGCTGATGAAAAGCAATCAAATCTAGGTCAAGAGCAGTCAGGATTTGTTGACAGATTTGTACACAGATTACACAGTGAAGTATAGAGGTAACCCAGAGTTTGGGGATGGAAGGAAGACAGCTCTATGCTACTCTGGGGAAGTATGGGGTGAGAGGTTGCAGTTGGAAATATAAATGTGAGAGTCATCTCCTTAGAGATAATATATGAAGTTTTGGTACTAGATAATATCACCTAAGGAGGTGATGTAGAAAGAAAAGTCCCAGGACTGAATACTGTGGCCTAAGCGTTTAAAAATTGAGAAGGAAGACACAGCAGAGAATTTCTGGAGTAACTAGTGAGAGCATACCAATAGTGTATGGTATCTGAGGAGGGAAATCGGATGCTTTAGCAAATGGGGTACTAGATTTTACTTGTTAGTGCAGACTTTCAGCTTGAGGCTTTACAACCATTAAGAGATGTTGGGAAAGTAATTGCTTCGTTTTATCCTTTCTGATTCACGTTTCTGCAATTGTAAAAGTATGTTTAAATCAGGAGAGAAGTGATATGCCCTTATTTTATCATCTCTATTCTATAAGTTCTTTTTATTGAGAATAAGTAGGTAATTTGGAGAAAGAACTTAAGTATATGAAATAGTCTTTAATGATGGCTTAAGTTATTGCAGGTCTTTAAATACTGCTTTGCTTTAAATTTTAGTAATTGATAATTCATCTATATAAGTGATAAGTTGGATGCAGTTGTCATATTTCTTTTTTGCTCTTTGAATATACATTTAGAATGGCCAACATGAATTGCCTCTCATGTATTTATTATACAGATAATTAAAATTATAATAGACTGATAAGACAAATTTTAAGATATAGTAGATCCTCTGGTTATTCACTGACAGCTGAGTATTTTCAAAATTATTTATTTTAAGTTTAATAATATCAATGTAAAAGAAGTGCCAAGAGTAGTAGCTAACCCGGTATACTAATTATAGATATATTAAAGCCATCAGGAAATTATTATATCATATTTTCACAATAATAAATAATAACCTGGTTACCTAAAATTCAACTTGCACAAATTTATTTATAAGGATAAGTTCTGGGACAACAGGAAACATATAAGCAGCTTAATTAAACAAGATAGCTTTTTCTCTTAAAAAAAAAAAAATAACACCCCTAGAAGTGGTGTGGTGATTTTAATGCACCTAGGCCCTATTTTTTTGTTCTGCTGTCCTTACCACCCAGCTTTGGCCTCATAATGTAATATGGCTGACTCAGGTTAACCATCACATCTACATCCCAGCAGGCAGAAAAAAAGGAAAAGAAAGGGAAGATCTCCCTTTTAAGGATACTTCCCAGAAACTGCACACACCAGTTTTGCTTTACATCCCACTGATCTTAACTCCCATGGACACACTTTAACTACAAGGGAGGCTAGGAAATTTACTTTCTTTACTCTGGGCAGCCCCGTGCCTCAGTAGGATTTTGGTGTTCTTAATACTGACATGTGTAGGAGTTAGTGTACAACTGGTAGTCTCTGTGCCACAGAGCTTTTAGACAATATAGGGAGAAACTGGTTTTATAGCAATGTGATTTTTTTCCTGTATTAAAGTATAAGTTATCTAATATACTACAGTCATTCTGTGAGTATTTTTAATGGATTTAGCATAGGAATTTGCCCTATATAACCAACCATACATACCTTTCTCTGTATTATCAACTGAGAAGTCATTATAAGTTAGTGATTAAGAGTACGGAGCCACTCTACCCAGGATCATGTCTTGCCAGTGCTATGTGCCAGTGGTACACCTTGAGCAAGTTTTGTAACCTTTGTGGCACAGTGTCTTCACCTTTAGATGAGAAAGAAGATAATAGTATCTAATTCACAGGATCGCTGTAAGGGTTAAATAATTGGTTGTAAAGAACTTAGAAAAGCTCTTGGAATGGAGTAAGCCTCAAATTTTAGTTATTTCTAAAAATTAGCATGTTCTTAGTGAAAGTAATTTTAATATAACCCCAGGTAAAATAGAATCATTACTTGTATTAAGACATACTGGTATTTTGCTGTGGTAGAGGAAAAAGGATTGGATAATTGAAAAATGAGTCTGAGTTTGCTTATTACATGAAGTATTTGATTAGTTATAGTGAATATGAGATTTTCCTATTTGGAAAACTATATTTTAGAGCATATATACAAATATATATCCTACAAATAGGTATCTACTTTGTGAACTTTTTCTGTTAAGGGGTGTGCATTTCAGTCTATTCAGAGCCAAGAAGTCTAAAGACTATTAGTAATGAAAATACTTCTTACTTGTGTCTTGGGATAAGTAAATCTAACAATGAACCTGTTAGAGAATAATTACATGGCAGTTGAAAGGTGAGTGTCTTTTGAAATGGAACCAGGCTGAAGGCTTTGCTCAGTTTACTTTTCTAGGGGGTCTTGCCCAAGTCCCTGGTTGGTTAATACTCCTTTGTATTTGTTTTTTGGGGCTTTTAAAAACTATTAATTTATTTGATGCACCATGTGCATGCACAAGCAGGGGGAGCAGTAGGCAGAGGGAGAGGGGAGAATGAGCCTCTCCACTGAGCAGGGAGCCTGATGTAGGGCTCAGTTCCAGGACCCAGAGATCATAACCTGAGCCAAAGGCAAATGCTTTACCAACTGGGCCACCCAGACGCCCCTCCTTTGTTTTTTTGTGTAGCATACTGTACATGATTCTTTTTAACAACTGGTAAATTTTATTGAAGTTGTTTCTTCCTATATTTTGTACCACAACCTAAACAGAGACTCACTCATAGCTCTGTCCTCAGCATCCTGCATACTGTAGGTGAACTTGTTCCAGTAGATACGGCAATTCAGGCTACCACTTTCATAGGGGTCTTAATTTTCAATCTCAAATCGAAAATAACAGGAATTTTCACAGCCTTAAATTGTGCTTTAAATTTGGACTTCTGCAACAAGATGTCTAGAAATATGCATATTTCCATGATAAGTTATAATACTTCAGCAAAGTAATGCTTGGTGCTATTGAAACTCAGTTTAAAAGGCTCTGCTTTCTAGCTGTTAGTATCTTGTACCTTTTATACATGTTCTCATCTTTCTCACTCCATACTAAGGCATTACAGCAATAAGCCTATTTGTATGTTTTTAGATTAGAGTATGACGACTTTATTAGTTTAACTGAGGTTATCACGCTGCATGAAATGCAGGGGTAAATAAGAGGTGGTCAGTTTCTTCCGAAGGACAGTAACATGTTGTTTGACTACTTTGAGTCTGAAAACAATCTGCTACAGTTCAATTAGAGCATACATGAAGTGTGTGTGGTGTACGGGTATGGGTATATATCTATATCTCTAATATGTATAGTTTAATGTCAGAATTGGGTTATCTCCTTCATTGGCAGATGATTAGCTTCTTTAGTTTCATAATGAAATAAAAGCCAACAGACAGTCTAGTCTGTGTTTTGTATGGGATATTTGGGTGTAATACAGTGCCTTAGAGTACAAAGTGCTGACTGAGGCAGTCAAGGTAGATGGAGTTAATCTGTACTCCTTACTAATCATGTCAGATTCATTCAGATGTGTATTGGTCACTATTCTAGTGGCAGCACATCCCACACTGTCACAGAATCTTTAAAGGGCTGTGCTGAAAGCTGCTGACGTGCCTTCGCATAGACATTAAATTTTAGTCGTTTTCTCAATGGATTTTAATGAACCTTTCTAAAAGTCCATCAGAGATTCAGGCATTAGAGGAAAACCATCTATTTTAATGGGCTAAAAACAATAATCATCCTCAGTGTTGGCATGTGGTCAAACAAGAGTTAGAATGTGGAAATGCTGAATGAGCCCCACAGTATGTTCACACATACCTTTTCTACTTTTCCACAGCAGTCTGTAGTACTGCTGTGCCTTCTGCATGTATTAAGTGCAAAACTCTTGAATGAAGAATGGATCAAAGAAAATAATAGGCTACTATGCTCTTAAACTTTCTTATTTTCCTTTTTTGATTTTTAAATTGGTTGTAAACTGAACAGGTTAAATTTGCAGTATCGTTTGTAATAATATATTGAGGTTTTCATCAAAAGTCTAAAGACATTTGATGAAAAATAAATAAAATATATATAAAATCGAATTAAATAAATTTTAATAAGTCTTTGCTACTCATTTTTTTAATATTTTTTTCGTTATGAATAAAAATTCTTCAGATTTATTTTTGGGAAAAGAAACTGTAGAGATAATTATATAAGCAGTTTTGAAAATATTAAAAAATGTTTACATCTATATTAAGTTTGGCAGAATAGGAAACCTACATTGTTTTTACATTTCAAAAAACAAACAGGTGGGCAGCCCAGGTGGCTCAGCAGTTTAGTGCCACCTTTAAGCCCAGGGCGTGATCCTGGAGACCTGGGATCAAGTCACACGTCAGGCTCCCTGCATGGAGCCTGCGTCTCCCTCTGCCTGTGTCTCTGTGTCTTTCTCTCTGTGTGTCTCTCATGAATAAATAAATAAAATCTTAAAAAAAAAAACAAAAAAAAAAAAAACAGGCTTTATTCTCTAGGCATTGCTCCTAAGTCAAATTGTACGATCTGGGAACTAAGGTTGGCGGTTTTGTGTTTTGCTTTCAAATTTCAAAGATGATTTTGGTTAATATACCTTGCATTAAACGTTAGCTTTTTATTTAAGAAATATACTGTACTCAGTAATTTCCTGCCTATTCCTCTTCCTTTTTTTTTTTTTTTTTTACTTTTTAAATAGCTCCATAATCTTCAAACTTCCCTTTCCTGTCTTTTTAAAGGTCGATTGAGTTATCCACATCCAGGAACTGATAATCTGTTGATGTTAAATGGTAAGTTTTATAAAAATATTTTGTTTCTGATTTGGTGCCTATAAATAAATATGATTGAGAGCATGGTTCTCTATACCTTCCCCATACACAGAAGTTCATTATTTTATAAGTATAAAAATAAAACTACAACTTTTTTTTTTTTTTTTTTACAGAAAGTGGAATTACAAGTTTGAATATATTCTGGCTGTCAAAGCAGTCATTATAGTGTATTTATGATGGTGTGATTTAATTCATTGATCACAGACTTTGGATAGAGTCCAGGGTTTGAATACTGGCTTTCTAGTTTATGGTGAGACTTTGTTTAGTAACTTCTGTGAACTTTAGTTTCCCATCTATGAAATGGGAATAACAATCTCAGGGTTTATTATGAGAATTAAACGAGATAATGTTTGCAAAGTGCAGAGAACTTGTTACTTAGTATATGGGACTTGTGGTTATGTTAACCAAGGAATGAATATACCAGTGATTCTGTGTAAATATAGTGCTCACACTAACTTAATTTACTCTAACTAGAAAGTTTACACAATGAACTTCAACAGGATAAATAAACTTTCATTAAACTTTGTTTTCTTTCTGTTGGACAAGTAGTGTATTCAGAGTCACAGTCCTTAGCACATCCATGATTGTGGGAGTAGCCATGGAGGATGAAAATATCCTTCACAAAGGTATTTTTAAATCAGAGGGTGGACCAAGAATGGAAAGTGGGAAGAAGGAAGAGCAGAGATAGTACTTACTTTAAAATACAGAATTATATAATTAGAATGGCTTGGCTTCTCTATTTCAGCTAAAGCTTTGTGGAGAACAGATGGCAGTGAAGTTGGGGAACAAAGTCTAAAAACAAGGCCAGTGTAAAGTTCAACCATGTGAACTAATACTAAGTAAAAACTGTAGTGACAGAAAGGTGGTAATAAAGTCCAGGCCACCTGGGAGATTGTCAAAGTAGATAGGATTTTGGGATGAGAAAAAAATTGAATAAGCAAAGTGTCTAGTGATATGATTGGTTCATTTAACATTGGACTATTATATATTGAGTTGCCCACCACATGCCAGCTTATTCTAAGCATTGGGTTATCCATTAGGGTCTTGAAGGATGGTTAGAGGTTGAGTCGCCAAGAATCTTACCCTGGGGCCTGACTGTGCTCTCTAGGTTGAGGCCATGTCTGGGCTAGACCTCATAATAGCCCAATAGGCCACATTCATGAATTCAGTGAATTAGAGTGCTTACCTACAGATTTTGACCAGAAGGGTACTAGAAATCACATTCCTGGACTTCTTCAGTCAACTTTTTTTTCTACCA
Organism: Vulpes lagopus; assembly: GCF_018345385.1. Taxonomy (NCBI): domain Eukaryota; kingdom Metazoa; phylum Chordata; class Mammalia; order Carnivora; family Canidae; genus Vulpes; species Vulpes lagopus. The sequence continues at coordinate 125,526,303 of NC_054827.1, read as the reverse complement.
TGGAATTAAAAAAAAAAAAACAAAAACAAAACAACAACAAAAACATGCCATTCAAGTAGCTGGTCTCTGAATTCTAAGTCTGTTTCTAAAACTTACAATGTTGAACTTGAGTTTACAAACTGAAAATGATCATAATTTTTATCTTCATGATGTGATTTATAAAATAATGATGGGTTTAGGTAACAAACTATATGTTTATCCTGACTTCCTTAAATAATTTTCTTTGGGGACATTCCATGTGATAAAGATCGTTCACATTTCTATTTTAACTTCTAAAACAATTCAGTGGGAAAAAAATGAATTTGTATTTATTTCTCATACTCTGTTAAGATCCATTTGAAGGAAGGGTACTGTATGAGACAGTTTGTTAGATCATTCACAGATGTTGCTGCATGTGTAGGGCAATTCAGAAGTATATTCTAATCACAATAGAATACATCAGTTATGTGTGAGCAAAGAACTTAGGAGCCACAGTACTTTTGCAACTTATACTTTTGGTTACAATAAATATTATTTTTAAAGATTTTATTGTTTTAGAGCGAAAGAGAGAACATGAGCCAGGGGGAGGGGAGAGGGACAAGCAGAGACTCCGAGCTGAGCAGGAGCCCTGTGCAGGGCTCATCCCAGGACCCTGAGATCATGTCCTGAGCTGAAACCAAGAGTCAGACACTTAACCGACTGAGCTACCCAGGCACTCTGGGGTTACACTAAATATTATTAAATTAATTGGTTTCATCAGTTGCTTAAAGCGTTCATAAATAACCTAGATATTACAAGTGTTTCATCACATAGTAGACACAAGAATATTTTATTTTAGGCAGTAGTTGAATCTTGTGGACAAATCAGTTTTTTCATTATGTGAGCCCTCTTAATAGCCTGCCACTCTAAGACCACATTACATATTCGATAAGGTAAGCTGTCCTGGATATTCTGAACCTTGTCTGGCAAGGGACTAGGAAAGAGAAAAGATAATGAAACTAGGACATCAAAATGTGTTTAGGTTAGTAAGGAGAGTTTGATCAAAGAGAAAAAAAAAATTATTTTGCTCATTTGGGATCATTGTTAAGGGGGAAGCAAGAATCAGGAAATTTGGTACATTTATAGGATAAGGAAATATATTAAGGATTTAAGTAACTTTTGTGTAGACATCTACATTTTGAAGAGAGAAGTAGCCAAATGACAATAAAAAATAAGGGGAAATTTTCCTTGATCTGCTTTTAATTCTTGTAATTCAATATATTCTTAACATATTATCTCTCTATGAAACATGAATTAAGTGATATCAATACCAAGCCTTCACCTGTACTAAATAATTGTTAAATATTATTGATGAAAGAAATCATAGCATCTCAATACATAGACTTTTTAAGTCATTTTTTTTTTAGTATGCCACAGATTTATACTCACTGTTAACAATTGATGAAGTTGTATTACTTAACCAACAAGCATAACTAACATTATTAACTTTGGAAATCCATATTTGGTAATAAATTATACATCAGTTTTTTTTTTTTTTTTTATGGTGGTCTAGCAATAGTTAATAGTATTTGGTACCACAGGCTAGATTATCTAGGTTTAAACCCAACTTTGCTGTTTTCTGTTGACCTTGGACAGTTTACCTAACTTCAATTTGACTCATGTTCTTTATGTCAAAAGAAGATAAAATGATGCCTGCCTCAGAGGAATTCATTCATGTAGAGTGTTTAGAACAGTTCCTGTAAGTAAGAGTTAGCTGTGGCAGTGGGTGATGATGAACGGTGACAAAATGACTTTGAAAGAATACAAACGTGTCCTCTAAATAGATGATAGTGTTGGGGAATATAAAATTAAAAGATGTAACCAATGTTTTCAAGTATTTAAAGGAAGTTATGTATAGTGACCAAAGAAGGTTTGTTTTATGTTACTGCAGGAAGCCAAACCAGAACCATTTGGAAGGAGCTATAATAGGAACAAAATTTGGGTCAAAAGCAAAATGACTCAGGCAGTGTTTCCAAAAGTGTGGTGTGCATGTCCCTTGTGGTACCCAAGATCACTTTTGGTGGTACACAAATACATATTAAAATAAATGCATGACGACTACAATTTAAGAACATTCCTTAGAAAACACAGAACTTGCAGAAATCTGTGATGTTATTATTATTAGGCTATTACTAGGTGGTGGGCTTGAGTCCATTTAATAAAAAATAATATATAAATACTAGTATAATTGTTATGCAGATAAGGCAAATGTTGTAAAGCTTTCATGATTCTTCCTTCCTGGTCAATTAATATTAGAGTTAAACTTTGAAATATTCCTTTAAGGGATAAACAGGGAATGAGGTGTAAAGGTCAGAAAGTTGGTCAGACTAGGTAAAACTGTGAAATACCTCTGACAAATACTTAACTTTGAGCCTCTGTTAACTTAGAGAAAAAGAGGTATAATCCCACATCTATAGAATTCATGAAGTTATAGATTAAAAAAAAATTAACAATAAAAAAATGCCATAGAAGTATAACTGCAAGTAGGCTCCTGAACAGATCATGTTCCTCAATCTAACTAGAATTGAATTGACGGGTAGAAACTGCCACTTTTGAATAATACTGTACAAGAGTCCAAATTTAACATCCGGAAGTACTTTAGGGAAGTCACATTATATAGGAATGAGTAAATTGTCTAAAAATCAAAAGTTAAGTGCTGTCTGAAGTTAGAATGACAGCTCGAATGTTGATATCTGTGAATGTATAAATCTTATATATTTTGTTATCAGTAGGAATAAACAAAGCAGAGCCAGCTTGTATTTTGTGGTGAGGACCCATGCAAAATGATGGATCGTTCAAGTGTTTGTTTCTATTTGGATCATGTTGTGTTTCTCTCACCCTCTCCTGAGGAAAATAGATTATGTTTTTATTAGAATATACAGCTTTCAAAAGGAGAACAGACAGCAGAAGTATGGACTGATGCAAGCGGGTTTGAAATTTAAATTTGCTGTGATTAACCACATAACAGCCATGTTTGTAATCAAGAGCTTGCTCTACTTTTTGGGAGGAGAGAAGTTATGTTTATCTTTTAATTAAGAAAATTTACTCAGTAATGAAATTGTGTTTCTGAGGGCAGATATTCTAAATATACCGTATTAAGTCATGAAAATAGGAAACTTGAGTACATAATCAGTTCTTTTTTATGCTGATGGAAGTAAGTGGAGTAGATAACATTTATTTTGGATCTGGAAAAGAATTATGATTTGCAGGTATATTTCTCTCCCTAGTTTTGGCTTTTTAGAGCAAGAAATAAGAATTTCTTTGGTTTCACACCAAGAGAACTTTAACCTAAATATTTCCAGCTAATTTAGTATGTTTTCCCGTCTCTTCCTCCAGCTGCAGTAATTTCATATACCACAGCTGTAGCCAAGAGCCAATGCATAGGGGCATAACGATGCCAAAGAGAATGTCAGAATCTTCCTACTTCTTTTTTATGGGTTAGAACCTAAATAAGACTATTGGTAACCCAGGACCAAATTGTAAAGTCACTTATATAGTAAAGGTCTTTTTCACAGGCTTATTATTTCCATGACAAAAATAAATGTATTTAAAAATATAGGGCAGCCCCAATGGCTCAGCAGTTAAGCCCCGCCTTCAGCCCAGGGCGTGGTCCTGGAGACCCGGGATAGAGTCCCATGTTAGGCTCCCTGCCTGTAGCCTGCTTCTCCCTCTGCCTGTGTCTCTGCCTCTCTCTCTGTGTGTGTGTCTTTCATGAATAAATAAAATCTTTAAAAGTATATATAATCTAACGTGCATATTTATACACACACACATATATATATTTATATACGTATGTCAAATAGCCAGTTCCTTACTTTTGAATGAGTTGTACTTTTTTATAATGTTTTATAAAACTTACGTATCTGAAATTTAATATTCTAAGTACAGTTTTTATACAAGACCTCACTTTTTTTTTTCTAAGTCATTTTCTAAATGAATTTGGAGGGGCATATTGTTTAAAGAAGTTTTCTTTAAAACATAATGAATAGTAATTTAATGATTTTCTTTTCTCACTGGGGGCTCTTGACAGTTCTGAATCAGAGTTATAGAGGAAATTCTCATAAGAACACTGGTGGGAAAGTGAGTACACACACCGTTGTTTAGTGTGATGGTAGCAGATTGCTTATTTCATGACAGGGGATAGGAAATGTGTCACATGGTTTAGCCTCATCTGCAGTCAGTTCTATTTTTGGTTATGTAGAGATTTGGAATTTGAGAGTTGTTCAAAAAATAAGCAGAATAGCTCTTTACAGGATTCTAAAATTCCTCAGGTATGAGATAGTTGGAGAAATTTTCTAAATAATGTGTTCAAGCCTAGGAATGAGATGAAACCTTAAGATGCTATGAACATTTGTACATATTTTGACTATTTTAGTATTGAATAGCCTCAGCAAAGAATATAACAGCTAAGAATATAAACTGGTTATGATGTCATTAATTTTCTCAGTAGGTCAAGAATTATGTGCCATGTTATTACTTCATTATCATAGTTTGACTTTAAATTTGATGAGAATAGTTTTATTTGCTTTATAAATGATCCAGGCTTCTACACTCATGAATGAAATACCATAAAACAAACATATTGGATTAATACCATTTAGATCATGCCTATAGATAAGTAGGAAGCCTAATTCCTAAGACTGGTGCTTTTGAGAGTTTGGAGGCCTATTGACCATCTCCACACTTAATACAACTATAAAGACTTCAGTGAATTGATTCTTTTGTAGTCTGTACTTGTTAGCTCTTTTAAAATTGGTATTAGATTTTCCATAGTTGATCTCCCATCTCTTTGTGACCCTGAATTTTTAAGTCTTTTATAATCTTCACAGACTTCCATAGCAAAGTTCTAAATGTCACTTCCACTCCTACCCTTACCCTAAACTAAAAATAGGTCAGGTAGGTTATATGTAATATATACAGCTAATGTACATGTAAGCTGCCTATACACACAAACACACAGGTAAGCTTATATATAAACTAGTGTACAGATCAGGCAATCAGCTAGGCTGAAGCAATTGGAGCTCCTGAAAAGATTAAATCTGCAGTAATTCTAGCTAAATAAAGACAATAGACAGATGGAAATGAAGGTTTGTTTTGTTGTTGTTTTTTTTTTTTATAAAAGATTCTGATGTAAGCCTGGTATTTATTGACTTATTTTTTGAAGTGTAAATGACTAAGGGTTGACAAGTTGTTTTTCCCACTGTTACTATAAAGGAATTTGACTGTATTCTCACCTTTGGAGACACCGTTCTTTACATTAAAGCCTTATGTTTTGTAAAACTTCTATAATGGAATGTATTTAATGATATGAAATGTTTTCTTTTGTTTTTTTTTTTTTTGAAATGTTTTCTTTTGATCTTTCCTTTATACTTTGGGGGAGGACTATATTTTTGATGACTTTGACTTTCATTATATATTTTGATTTGAGATTTATTCAGAAAGTAAGTTTCCCAGGCCTAAAAAAAATCATGAAACATGGGTTAAGATCTTGACTTTAATAGTCATTTTTTTCCTTTTGGTTTATTGCTTTGATTTCATATATTAATTCCGGGGTAAAAATACTCAATGTATATTCAGATCTGTGGGGAAGAGTTATTTAAAAGTATGTTGTGGATTTGATGAAACTGATAGTTTCTTATGGAGAATAAATTACAGTATTCTTTTCCCTAAAGAATTAAGTAAACTGCTAATGTAGATTGAAATGCCTTTCTGCTTTATACTTTTATAGTATTTGACATATGTGCTACTCTATGATTATACTAATAATTTGTGTCTGAATCCCTCTTACCCCAGAGACAGAGATATAAACACTTAGATAGGGATTATAAAGTGTGCCAAAAGAATTGAAAGCATTGTTAGCTATATCATTAGTCATTTCTTCAACTAAGCATCTTTGAACTTGAATTAATTTCTTTACCTTCTATCTAAGCTCTACAAGCTTCAGAGTATCAGTTTAACGTTGTTATATCTTTTCATTCTTCTATGTCTTCCAGTACCTTCTCCAAGGCTTGGTGTAATGTGAATTGGATTTGAATAGCTATTTGTTGGACTGTGTCTGCTGTATCACTCTTTATAATTAGGAAAATAAGGATTTAATTCAGGTTGTTTCCATTCATTATTTGGGAAGCTATTTATCCGTAAGGAGTTATATATTACTATCCTGATCAGATGAAAGAAATATTTATTCATGACTTTAAGCATGAATGAGAATAAATGGTTTATTTCCTATTAATTTTATTTTTTGTACAATTCAGAGGAATATAGATATATATATCTTAGATATCGTAACAGTGCTTTGTAAATGATAAAACACCATGCAGATATTATATGGCAACATTGTCCTAGTTCTTAAAGTAGCACTGATTATCACATGCCCACTTAGCTTCTCATATCATGAATATTTGTATGGGTGGGCTTGTTTCTAGTTCTGACATTTTACAATTTGTCCTTTGTTTACATGCAGCAAGGAGTTATGGGCGAAGACGAGGTAATTCATTTCTGTTTGCTATGGTATAACTGTTTTTAATTGGGTTTTACTGATCAATGCTGTAATTAGCCTAGATTTTTTTATGCACTATCTGAACACTCACAGAAAAGTTATATTTTGATTTGTGTACTTGTCAAAGTTCTGAATCTTAAATCTCTTAACCTTTAAAGCACATTTTCATACTAATATAGTTATTTAATAAATGTTTTCCTTTTAAACTGTCCAGATTTTAACTATTTAATTTGTATACCTTTTAAAATAAAGCTGCTATTTATAGTTTAAGAAATATGTCTAATAAAGACTAGTGAAGGTGACATGCAATATGATTTTTCTAGTCTCTAAATCTATAACTGCTTATCTATGGTATATAATTTACAACTCTAATAGACTCTTGTTAACACTGATCTATAGAAATGATGTTGCTAATATTTCCTCTGTGTCTTCTAAGAATATGCTTTCCTTCTCCCTCTCTCTACATCATGTAGGCACACTCACACACTTGTTCACACCCTCTCTCTCCCACACCAGTCTTCACTTCTGAGTTCTTCACTATCCTTAGGTTATAAGATGCTGGGCTACTAAAACCTCTTTGGATAGCAGCTGACATGTTCTGTGGCTTAAACTTGGCTTCTCTTTCTCATATGCAGACTGGGAAGGAGAAAAGTAGATGGGATGAGAAGCAAAACTAACTTTACACCACTAGATTATCCTCCACACTTAATACAACTATAAGTGCACAATAATCATGATATTTAAATAGCTGTTTTAAGTACCAAATGAATAAAAAGGATTTTCCTTGACCCCTAAAATCTCTCTTGAACCATAAAGGATAGACAGTTAATAATAATGCCTTTTGATAAATTTTATAAATGTGTGCCAGTGCTTCAGTTTCTTTTCATGTAGTCATAAGTATGTGCATTTTGAAAACAAATAAGCTAAAACTTTCTGCCACCACTGACGACAGAAACAATTATATATATATTTCTAAGTAGTATTGCCAGTTTGTATGTCACATTGTCTGAATTTAACTTCATTTTTGGAATCTGGTTTCTTCAAATGCTTGACTGAATCTTTTGATTCTTTTAGTTCTCTGACTTAAATATAGAATATAAGAACTCAAAACTCTGAAAACTAAAGCTGAACAGTCTTCTAAAGGTTGTTAGCAACTGAGAAGAGACGGGGAACAATTTAGAATTTTAGTACCTATTTTCACATCTATGGACTGTCCTATTTCAACTGTGCTATATTAATATGGAGCTTCAATTCTTTTGGAAAAACCTACTTATCAACCTGTGATTTTTAGGTATTTTTGAAACTATAGAGCAATTTAATTTAGGATCTTTTCCTTTTATACACTTTTCATCTTTTAACGTTAGTAATTTATGTTTAATCTAATTTGGCATACTCCAACATATGTATTATGATCTAGGAAGTTCTTAGGAGCACGATATCAGAAAGTCACATTGTTGTTTATCTTCTTTTATCTCAGTTTAATAATTACAGACTATGACTATGATATTATGAAAAAGCAAAATTTTTTCTTTTCAGATAGGAACTTATTACTCTTTATGGCTCTCAGAGGATAGAGATATATAAGATTTCCTCTACTTCAGAGCTGCCTGCCAGCTTTGGAAGAAAGAAGACTCTCATGTGGTTTTAAAGCTTCTGGAGAAGCTTTCTTTAGGACGAAACTGAGAGTTGTCACACTTACTTGGCTTAACATGGAGGGGTAACGCCTGAATTTTCCTCTCAAATTATTTGGCATTAGTAATTTTTTAGTTGATCCTCTGTGAATAGTCGGATTCTGCTTTTAAAATTTCAATTTTGATGGCCAGATAAAAAGTATGCCCATTAGAAATACCTATTGAGACATTTTATTTGAATTTGAAAGTACTTTGACACAGTAATAAAACATTAAAAAAAGAAAGAAACCCACACACATACCAAAGGAATGACTCAGAAGGAACTAGAAGTAGCCTGGCTCTCTTCCTATTTTCTACTCATTTTTTCCCCTTTCTGGCTAGATACAGTATTATCACACTGATAACCTTTTAACTACCAAGATCCCCCTTGTATGGGCTTAGTATTTAACATTTTGTCCATCAACGGAACTGCATTAATTTTATTCAATCATTTTTATTTTCTTAAAAAAAAAGTCTGATACATATTAAATCTACTGCTCATGTGGGATGTGTCACAATGAGTTGATATAATTCTTAACCAAAAATAGGACATAGCTCTTTATCAGTGCAGTGGTAGGTGAACAGTATTTTATCTTCACAAGATTGACTTTGTAATCCAGTTTAGGAAGAACTGTTTGTTCTTACTTGATACCTTTGACTTACCTTTAAACCCAGGCACAGAGGAGCTGTTTTCATTGAAAAGATTTCCCACTTGACTGAAGTCAAACCAAATTACCACCAAATGACATTTATATATTTTAATTTCCTTAATAATGTCAAGAACTGTAAATCAAGCTGGTTGTAGATATTAATATATGAAATATACCTTAGGAATATTCAAAGTTAATTATACTGGAAGTAATTAAGAAAGAGCAAATATTTCTTTCCCTGTTTTTCAATTGGGACCTGTCCCAACTCCTGTGTATCTCTATATTCTGGGGGCCAGGATTAGGAAGGAGGAAGAGTCTCTTATGGGGAGCTGACTTTCACATACGGAAAACTGTCTTTAAAAAAAAAAAAAGATTTTATTTATTTATTCATGAGTGACACAGAAAGAGAGGGAGAGACAAAGGCAGAGAGAGAAGCAGGCTCCATGCAGGGAGCCTGACATGGGACTGGATCCCAGGACTCCAGGACCACGCCCTGGGCCAAAGGCAGACGCTCAACTGCTGAGCCACCCAGGTGTCCTGGAAAACTGTCTTGTATTTATTGTCTGTCCAGCATTTCTTCTAAGAGTAAACATACTGGTCTGGGGTTGAAGTAGGGTGGGAGTGTAAAGGGAGATGTGAAATGTAATTTGTTTTGTCTCTCCACTTCAAATATTTTTATATTGCAATCTGTCCCTATTTAGTAAAAGATTAAAGGGCTACTGTGCTCCTAAAGGAACAAAAATATATAGGATATTTTAAATAATGGAAATAGAGCCTATTTTTGTTAATAAGGCTAAACCTCACAATGCAGTCTGTTCTAGCAGGTAATCCCAAAGCTTGAGTTAGTGGATTGTATATGGAATGAAACAGGAGAAATTATCTTAAAAGAGAATGACATTTTGGAAGTTTATGGAGAAGTTGGATTTATTTATACTATGTAGCCATTCAGATTTATGCACCATAATAAACAAGGAATTATTAATAATACAGTATACCATCTATTGCTATCATATCCTTTTATGGTGTATTCAAGGCTGGAATTCTTCATCTTTGATAAATACTTTTGATAACTATAAGAGAATGAGCAGAATCTCCCAAGCATGAAAAAAAGCCAGAGACAGAGGTCAACAAACTGTGGCCAACAAGCCAAACTTCCTATTTTTATAAACAAATATTTATATTAGAACACAGCAATGCCCATTCACTTTTTGTCTGGTTGCTTGGGAGCTACAGTGATGAGCTCCCAAGCTCATGTAGAGTTGAGTAATTACAATAGTACATATAACAGTGTGGACTACAAAGTCTAAAAAATTTATTATCTGGCCCTTTACAGAAAAAATTGCTTACCCCTTCTCCTCGAAGAGGCTGACTCTACCTACTCTGCACCTATACCAATTTCTAAAAGAAATAAAGCTGTAGTGAACTTGAAATATATCTAGAAATTAATTTACAAAGACATTACTAGGCTCTAATTGATTATTAAATATATTATCCATCCTCCATCAGATGAACCTATTATTGGCGCAAAATCTATTCATGAGAGACAGAGAGAGAGAGAAGCAGAGACACAGGCAGAGGGAGAAGCAGGCTCCATGCAGGGAGCCTGACTTAGGATCTCAGGTCTCCAGGATCACAGCCCCAGGCCGAAGGCAGGAGCTCAACCACAGAGCCACCCAGGCGTCCCCTGGGGCAAAATCTTTCTAGGTGATAAGGGTACCTTAGAGCTTCTTCCTTAATTCTTTGGAAAAGTATCCCTTTTCAGTGATTCTATCTGAATAAACAGATGATGCTTAAGAGAGTTTAGTCTTGGATCTACCTCTTGTTTTGATAGTTTTTTTATCCTTTCATATTAAATAAAAATCATGCTATCACATTGGTAGATTTTCTACTCCAGTAGAGTGACTGCTAGAATCTTAGAAGAGGGGAAGAATATTCATATCCTTAATTTATATGGTTTGTTTTTATTTTTAGAACATCTAGTAAATGAAAGTAAAGGATAACACATTTGAGATCAAAGAACTATGCTTAGATTCAAATTGTAAATTGCCTCATTTTTGTACAAATGTTTTTCTTTTCCTACCTCCCCTTTTGATATGTTGAGAAATTTCTTTAATCTGGTCTTCTGAAATAAGATCAAAATCTGAAAGTCAGTATAGCTTTGGTTTGGGCGTATCAATATAGCCACCAAAGTAAAGTTAATAATTGCTTACAACCCTTCTTAATGTAGGCATGTGTGCAGTATGTACCTGCCCACACCAAGACACCAGGTGTTGGGGGCACCTGTCCATCTTGGTCACACAAGCAACCCAGTCATAATTTAGACTCTTGCCCTGTCTTTGGTATAGGAAGCTCATCATGTAGCTTTTATTATTGGATGGAGTAAACATTTTTTATGGGGATATAGAGAAGTCTCAAGCATTCTCCAGTCCTTTTTATTAAAATATTTTGAAGTGAGTAATTTGAATCCTAATTATCCATAACAAATGAGGCTCATGTTTGTCGTAGTAGCTATGCTTTATAGGTAGAAGATAATTTATAGGCAGAAGTATTATCCCCCCTTATCGGTAGAAGGCAATACTGAAGCAAAAGTTATAGACACTTTCAAAAGGCCAGATGAAGGTAGAATAAAGAAAACTGGAGATATCATTAGCTATGTGCTCAAAAGACCTACTTACAAATATAAGTAAAATACCTTACAGTAAGTTACTTGTCACCTAAAATGTACAATAAAAACTATAAAGGTAAAATAGTAGTTACTCTAATCTTGGTTATAACTAATCTCATATTGCATTGTATTAATTTTCATGTTCATATATATGCATGTGTTACATATGTATGTATGTTTACACGTACATAGTACAAACAAATATGGCTGTATATACATTTTACGTTAGAATCACTTAAGTAGGATTTCTTTTAACAGTTCATCCTTGTTACCTTGTAGTATGGTCAAGAATTTTGAGTCAAGATTTTCATAACAATAGCTAGAGAATATAAATGAGGTGTTTAATGTCAAGATCAAATGATTTCAAAAATAGGGAAAAAGTTAACCCTTTAAACAATGCAACTGTAATTATAGTTTAAAATTTTTTTGACTGGGGACGCCTGGGTAGCTCAGCGGTTGAGCGCCTGCCTTTGGCTCAGGGCATGATTCCGGAGTCCTGGGATCGAGTCCCGAGTCGAGTCCCACATCTGGCTCCCTGCATGGAGCCAGCTCCTCTCTCTGCCTAGGTCTTTGCCTCTTTGTGTGTGTGTGTCTCATGAATAAATAAATAAAATATTTTTTAAAAATAAATTCTTTTGAGTGTAGGGTTTTTAATCAATATCCTTTTTCATTGCTGGTTTGAACAGCATGGAAATCTCATCTTTTGAGATTATTTGGAGGAAAAAAAACAGTTTTAACTATTATGGTAAGAACCTTAGGAACAACCATATCTGGTTCTTCTTTTAAAAGAAGAAAACAAAAAAAAAAAAAAAAAGAAGAAGAAAACATTTGAAAATTTCATAAATAATTGCTTTTTTAGATACTTAAAAACTTCAGTCTCAAAGGAAAGTTGTAAGATTGTATAGAAGGGAAATTATGTATCAGTAGTTATTTCTTTTTTATTGGTAAATAGAATCATTGTGTAAATATACCACAATTTGTCCATTTCCCAAATATTGACAGGCTTTTGAGTTTTCCATTTGGGACCTGTTATAAAACTACCATAAACATTTTTATACTCGTTTTCATGTTTGTACATAGCACTCATTTCTCTTAGATGTATAACTAAGAGTGATATTGCTAGTTCATAGAGTAAATGTACATTAACTTTATTAGAAACTACCAACCAGTTTGCTAGTTTTATACTCCAGTAGAGTATAAGACTTTGTATTGTTAACTTTTTAATTTTACCGATTCTGATAGGTATGGAAATGACATCTCAATTATATGCTTATAACGCATCCATTGTATTAAGTTTCAGTACAAGTCTTTTGCCCATTTCACTTAAGAGAGTTCTTTACTAGGGATTATGTCCTATTTTCCAGTGGTTGCCTTTTCACTTTTACTATCTTTTGATAAGCAGCAAAATATTTAATTTTGATAGAAGTCCAGTTGTTTTCATTTATCATTAGTGCCTTTTGGTCCTAACAAATTACTGCCTATCCCCAAATATCATGAAGAAATTCTAGAAACTTTGTTGTTTTATCTTTCACATTTAAGTCTTGAATTTATTTTTAGTTTGGTATGAGAATAGGGATCAAGATTCCTTTTTTTTTTTTTTTTTCTCCCTCCAGCTGGATATCCATTGGTTCATAACCTTGAAAAACATCAAGTGACTGTAAATGTGTGGGTCTGTTCCTGGACTCTATTTTGTTCCAGTTAGCTATTTGCCTTTCTTAACATCAGTGTAACATTCTTAATAATCATAGCTAACTACTAGTAAGTCTTGAAATCTGATCATATAATCCTCTGACTTTATTCTCTTGTATGAACTATCTTGAATCCTTTGATTTATCATAAATTTCACAAGAACCTGAAAATATATCCTAGTCTCAGATCAAAAAGAGAGAGAGAGAGAAAGGTAATTTAATTTTGGTTGAACACTGGGATCCCTGGGTGGCGCAGCGGTTTGGCGCCTGCCTTTGGCCCAGGGTGCGATCCTGGAGACCCGGGATCGAATCCCACATCAGGCTCCTGGTGCATGGAGCCTGCTTCTCCCTCTGCCTGTGTCTCTGCCTCTCTCTCTCTCTCTCTCTCTCTCTCTCTCTGTGACTATCATAAATTAAAAAAATAAAAAATAAAAAAATAAAAAAAAATTTTCGGTTGAACACTGTTGTTAATTAAGTATTTTAGTCCAAGTTATTTAAAATCAAATTTTACTTCTGTCAACATATATAATTTTACCTTTATTAAGGTAAAATTGCCACGTATTTTCATGCACTAAATCTTTGTGTGTATCATTCTTAGAAAGCATGTTTAAAGTGTACTACACATGAAAGATATCATTATTTAGTGGTTCTCCTTTTAGAGTCATATATTAACTTAGATTATAGGAAAAGATAATTGGCAAGATAAAAAGTGATATTTTTGTTGATATATACTCAACAAAAGAGTAAAAGAGTAATTAATTCCATAGCTTAAACATAGATATTTTTGATAATTATTAACTATAATTTATTTGTTATAGTTAAAACTGTATTATAGTTACTAATATAGAATCATTGTTAAAATGTAGCTATATTATGAATATGCTTACAGCATTATAATTAACACAGAAAGTTTAAACCCTTTTTGGATCACCTCTCTTACGTACTGATTTCCTTTGTCACTGCATTTAGTATTTCTATTTAGATCCTAAGTATTTATGATCCAAATTTTTTTCTCAAGATAAAATATTATATTCGTGGGACTGCTAAATTCATATGTGTGTTAGGGCACTTTGGAGTGAAATAATTTCCAATTTGACATGCCTGAAATAAGTATAAAATTTGGATTTGTAATTTTTCTATTAAAAACTAGTTGATATGCATGTTTTCTGCCTCATCGTATTCCTTTTAAAATAATTATTTAAAGTCCAACCTTAGAAATTGAACCAGTTATTCACAATATTATTTGTAATGGATCTTGATGAGGTTTGTTTTCTTAGATGAAATGGTTAGATAAAATATTTTTGAAGGGCTTTCTTTCTAATGATTACACAGACTATTGACCTTTGTTTTACATTGGTCCTTATTTCTGATAACAAAGGAATTGGAAAGGTTAAATTAGTATTCACAAAGTTACTCAGTGAACATGGACATCTTTCAAAGCATCTTACTTAAATTGAATTTGAATCTGTACAATAATTCCTTATTCCTATATAAACATGATCTTCCTCCCTGTTTTTGGTGTTAGAAACTTCAAATTCTTATTTCCAGCATCCAGCTAGCTACAGTTCACATATAGCCCCCTTCCTTCTCATTCCAACCTCAGTTCTCTGCAGGCCATCACATTCCACATTGTCTTTATTTATATCACCTGTATCATTACTTGTCATATTTTTCAAGATATATTAATAATATTTTAATTTGAATATTGTATATGTTAAGGCAACATACTTTGGATTCTGTGCATCATCCCATCTAAAAAACCAACAAACCTTTCATTCTATCTAGAAAGAAAAACAATTTGTCTACCTTCTTACTTTCTTTTCCCTTCTCTAATAAACTTCTAAAGAATCATCTTTTGATGTCTTTACTTTATAAAACTCTATGTGCAGCATGACTCTCATCCAACTTTACTAAAATCGCTTACCTTTGAAGATAGATCATGCATGTCCTCAAACAGTTGTCATTTTTTAAAATGATTATCTTAACATCTCACACCTTTACTTCATGGCTTTTTTTTTTTTTTTTTAACTTATCACATTTTTCTTTGGCACTCTGTTAAAATAATATTTTGGCTTCTCTTGTACTTTTCTTACCACTCCTGTCTTGAGCTTCTTGAATGTTCTGTTACTTCCTTGTAAGCTTCTCAAGGAACTACCTCATCATTTCTCTCTGGAGTTGTCATCAGTGATATGACAAAGAACCTTCAACTATCTCCTCTGTAAAGTTCACCTTCTTCTCAAAAATGTGGCTTATTTCCTTTCTCCACTCCATTTGCAACCTCCTACCTTACATTTAGTTCTGAACACCCTCTCAGCCCCATGCAGTTTCATATTTCTACCCTTCCTTTTTTTTTTCTTTCAAGGTTTTATTTAAATTTCTGTTTCTTAATATCCAGTGTAATATTGGTTTTCATGTGCAGAACTTAGGGATTCATCACTTCTATATAATACCTGGTGTTCATGACAAGTACCCTCCTTAATCCCCATCACCTATTTAACCCATCCTTCTGTCCACCTCTCCTCCATCGACCTTCAGTTCTCTGTAGTTAAGATTCTGTTTCCTGGTTTGCCATTCTTAATTTCCCCCATGTTTATCTGTTGTTGTTTTTTTTCTTAAATTCCACATATGAGTGAAATCATATGATATTTGTTCTTGTCTGACTGACATTTCACTTAGCATAATGCTTTCTAGCTCCATCCACATTGTTGCAAATGTCAAGATTCCATTCTTTTTGATGGCTTAATACTCCATTGTGTATATACATGGAATATATATAGTATATATATATACTATACACACACACAATGGCTTCTTTATCCATTCATCAGTCGATGGTTATTTGGGTCTTTCCATGATTTGGCTATTGTTGATAATTTTGATATAAACAGTTGGCTTCATGTATCCCTTTGAATAAGTGTTTTTGTATCCTTTGGGTAAATACCTAATTCAGCGATTGCTGAATCATTTAATTTTTAGAGGACTATCCATACTGTTTTCCAGAGTGGCTGCACCAATTTGCATTTCCACTAACAGTGTAAGAAGGTTCCCCTTTCTCTACATCCTCACCAATACCTGTTGTTTCTTGAGTTGTTCATTTTAGCTGTTCTGACTGATGTGAGATGATATCTCATTTTAGTTTTGATTTGCATTTCTCTGATAATAAATGATGTTGAGTAACTTTTCATGCATCTGTTAGCCAGCTATATGTCTTCTTTGGGAAAAGTCTATTTTGAGTCTTCTGCCCATTTTTTTACTCGATTGTGTTTTGCATGTTTTATAAGTTCTTTACATATTTTGGATACTAACGCTTTATCAAATATGTCCATGTCATTCGCAAATATCTCCTCCCATCCCAAATGTTGCCTGTGCATTTTGTTGTTTCCATATCTACCCTTTCTTAATGCCAGGTTGTGATCTTTATTGTTCTTATATTTAATTAATGATTCTTATTATTCATCTTCTGACACTTTCTTTTAGTTCTTCCTTTCCATTGTTTTTGTTTTGTTTCCCAGGTATCTACTCTTTACCACTATAGTTACCTCCCTGTCCATCCTTCTTGGTCTGCTCACTTCTAATCACTTTAGCCACATTTGCTATCAGTCTTTCTAAAGCAGCAGTAAAGTTATTTTACTTTAGCTCCTGTATCCACTTTTACTTGTTGTAATCACCTACTCAATAAAACCTCTCCTTTAGCCTGGCATTCAAGTCTAAGCATTCTGACTAGCCTCAGAGCTGTTACTTGCACTCTCCTTATTTCCAACATGTAGTAGTCTACTTTGACTACTTCCTATTTCTTAAATAAATTCATATTTTCCTTCTTATGCGTCTCTTTTCCACTTGGAAAATTTACTCAAAGCCATGTTCTAATAAATATTTTCACTTAGAAATATCTTACCCTCTCTAATGCACTGAGTAAATACCACTTGCTTTCCCTTTTTACATTTACCATTCAGTTTCACTTGGGGATTTAAAAAATTACCCATTTATTAAATTAGCCAGACTACTCCCTTCCTCCAACAGACTTCCTCTGAAGTACTTTGAAGCTTTCTTATGGATATATGCCATAGTTATATGTATAGATCTTATCTTTTCTAAATGTACATTCCCTGAGAGCAAGAAGCTGTATTTTATTAGGTCGTTTTATTTTTTTGATCCACGTGGAGACTAGCATCAGAATTTCTGCAGAGGACTGTATAGGACGTGCTTGGTACAAAGGGTTCCACCCCTAAAGGGTGGGATCAGATGGGGACCAAAGTCCTAGAGAGGATGCCTTTTTCTGTTTTTGCACATGTGCAGAAGCCCTGTCTAATTTACCCTTTTATATATAATTGTCACATGTGTAATCAATTCAGAACCTTCTATGCAAGTCTTACATGTTGCCTTTGTCCTTACTTATTGTGGTCTGCAAGTGGCTTTTTATTATGTCCTCTTATCTATTTAGTCTGTGCCATTTCCCTTCTGCCACCAATTTCTCAAAGGTTTCTCCTTTTACGCATCCAGTTTAAACTGTCCCCCACACCAGATTCTTGCTGTTTTCCATAAAAAAGTTGAAGTGATCTAATGCTTGTTTGCAGTATAATTGTTGTCATATGACTACATTTATTTCTAAGCCATTCTTTAGACTACTTCTCTTTTGAATCCAGGTAAATTAAAACCTTAAACTATCTAAATTTCCCTTATCTTTTTGTCCCCATGTCACCTTCATGTTTTAAGCCTTTGAATTTGTCACTGCTATTTTTATGCCTGACTTTCTCGTTTCCTTACATATCTGAGATTCAAGTTATATTTGTTCTTATATTTTAGGTCGTTCTTCCCTTTTTCCAATAGATGATGGTCTGCTTGATGATGGTCATAATGATCAAGTTGGTGTTTTAAATTCACCCACATGTTACTCAGCTCATCAAAATGGAGAACGAATAGAACGCTTCTCTCGAAAAGTTTTTGTTGGTGGTCTTCCTCCAGATATTGATGAAGGTAGGATGATAATTTGAGCTTAAACAAAAACCTAAAGTGTAACATGAATGTGGGGATATGGAATTTTTTACCTTGAGATTTCCAGTCAGAATGGATATCCATCTCTGTTTAAATATTTTGTCACCTGTTGAAATAAGAAATAGGAGGTAATTGAACAGTTTAAAGATTTTTTCTTTATATGTTAAAATGCATATTGTTACTGTATTTTTTTGTAAATAAGATTATCATACAAAAAAATTTCTTATAAAACTTAAAAATCTTTGATATTACCATAATACAACACATACGAAATAAAATGCCTGCAGTGCATGGTAGTCAACCGTATAATTTCCTGAAGGATAAATAGGCTCTAGGAAACAGGTAAGAAAGAAGCAATAAAACCCTAAAGAGTAATGGAAACAGAACATAACAGGAAATTCAGGTTGTACAAATACTAAACAGATGTAAAAATAATCATAGTAATAATAACAAAGGAAAGTAAGTAAATATTAAAATATGAAACTGTCTAATGTTTGTGCAGTTGTAGGAAATCTGCCACCCTTATTCACAACTAATGGGAAATTGCTACACTTTGAGAAATTTTTCAATTATTCAAATATCCAGAAGCTTATTCTAAGTGTTATTTAGTATAATAAGGTTTTCATGTGATGAAACAACCTAGAGCATATCATTGGATTTGACCTGTATGTGTTTCAGTGAAGCTACCTGATGTGTTTCATAGTATATTTTATGAGTGTGATAACTCTACATGTCTTGTCCTAGAGACCTTTTCTTTCCCTATGAGATTTCACTTATCAAGCATTAACTATCTCTTTATTTAACTTAAGATAATGTTGGCATGTTTATCAAGCCAGTAATATTTATAGTTTGGTATACTATCAATCCATTAGTATCCACATGTTTTATAAAATTTAAAACTCACACTGAATTGATTGCTCTGGCCAATGTGTTGCTTAAAAATGAATTTATTTTGACTATAATAGTTATTTATTCATATATATTCTTTTAGTAAGGATATTAGACATGAGTTTTCTAATTCTAGTTTATCTTAGTTTAACTTATAAAATATGGTTTGTTTTCAAAATAAACCATTAAAATTAATTCCTAATGTGTATTATTGTACTTTTTTAAGACGAAATAACTGCTAGCTTCAGAAGATTTGGGCCTTTGGTAGTAGATTGGCCTCATAAAGCCGAAAGCAAGTCCTATTTTCCACCAAAAGGTAAGAGTTTTTGCTGTTAATATTTTCTAGGGAATCAGTTTTGTGATAGCAAATAAGACAGTATAAATTACTTTGTGTTTTTTTCTCTTTTGAATATTATATCATTACACCTTTATATACAAACTAAATAATAGAGTAATTTTTGAAGGCTAGTAATGTTTGTCAAGTGAGGAAGAATGGGCCTAAGGACTCTCATAGTTTCACTTTAAGCCAGTCAGGAACCATAAGACACTTGCTGCACTCTCTCTATAATGATTTGACAATATTTTCAAAGGCTCAAATCAGCTAATGTTTGAGGTTTTTTTCTGTCTGAAGCATCCTTCTAAGTAACGGGTACAGACATATATATATATATATATAAAAAGTGCCCCTCTACACAGTAAAATTAAGACCTGTTTGAGAAAAAAAAATAATAAACACGTGAACATTATAAATGTTGCAAGATTTACTTAAGTGTTTCAAACAATAACAGATAATAGAGCAATATTTACTCTGTGGGTGAATTTAGCTGGAGAAGAAAGTGACTGGCCCAAATCCTCATTATATTAAGAGATCAGATGTGAACAGGATACCTAATTGTGCCAGTAACTTATTGCTAGGATACTACTGTGGCCTGTTACCATAGCACAAGAATCACAAATTACACTGTCATTCCTGTAAGCAAAGCAAGGCCACAGTCAGTGTGGAAAGGAAGTACCCCCTGCCCACAATGAGCAGGGGTGGTGAGGGGAGAGAATTAAATGTGAATCCAGTCAGGTTGCTAATGGCAGATTTTGTGAAGTGAATAAAAAGAAAGGGGGAAGTTGAAAAAAAAAAAAAAAAAACAAACAAACAAGGCTTTTCTTTAAACATCATTGAAATTTTAGAAAAAAAAAAAAAAAAACCCTATTCTCCTGGCTGAGTAGATTTTCAAGCCTGGAAAAAAGACTCCAATGGATCTCTTAAATGGTCTGATTTGGGCTCTGGGAAAGGAAACACATTAGAATAGTTATTGGCATACAAAAACTAAAGTTTTCTAGTAATTATATGGGACATCTCCACTTTTTGTCACTGAAAATTCTAGAATTGTCATTTACCAATTCATGTAGATTTTTAGAGAAATGGAATAATGCAGTGTTTTTTTTATTTTACATCTTTAAATCTTATGCTTATAGAATCAAGAACATCTTTTGAGCAGGAATCCTGAATCCCAGGTTTCTATGAGAATCTGATTAAAGCTATGGACCTTTCTCCCTGTACTCTATATTTTCACTCAAATTTGGAGTTTACTGGTGTGTTGAAGGTCCCAATACTTAGTTTATGTTGTTTTTTTTTTTTTTTAAGACTTTTATTTATTTATTTGACAGAGACAGTGAGAAAAAACAGGAGGAAGAGGGAGAAGCAGACTCCCCGCTGAGGCTCAATCTTAGGACCCTGGGATCGTGATCTGAGCCCAAGGCAGACCCTTATTTAAATAAATAAATAATTTCATTTGACTCTCACAAGCCTATAAAACATTCTCATTTTATAGAATAAAAAAACTGAGGTATTTAGCAATTAAATGACTTGCCCCAAGTTAGTCACATGAGCAAGCAGTTGGTGGAGTAATTCCGAGCCACCAAGGCGCCCTCCTGATACTTGGTATAGACAGAAAATTAACTCCATATAGATGTAGACATTCATTTGTTTACTAAGTTTTAATCTGTTGTCCATTTTTTCACTCTCTTGTCCTTTTATAAAGTTCATTAAGTGTTCAATAAAAGTGCCAATTAGCTTCTAATAGTCTAAGTTACAAATACCCTGGCCCACTTGAGGAATGTGACTAGTCTCTCCATATTTCTGGCTCTTCAGTTTTTCTCCCACAGTACAGTCAGGTTAATCTCTCCAAAAACTCATCTGATAGTCCAATCCCTTGACCATCTACTTAAAACCCTTCAGTGGTTTCTTTTAGTTAGAATAAAGGCAAAAATGTATTTGCCCTGCCCGGCCTCCCTATCTCTCTGGTTTCTTCTCCCATTATTGCTTCTTGTTCCCTTCTGGTTCCGAAAGCAGGCCTTGTTCTCTCCTGCCTCAGGGCTCTTTCGTATGGTGTTCTCTCACCCTGAAGGCTCTTCTCATGTGTCTTCATATGTATACCCCCTGCTTGTCTCAGTTTAAATATTGGTTGTTCATAGGAAACTTTGAGGACTCGCAGTTCATAGTTCACAGAGGCTCGGCATTTTGAAAGCACTTGTTACAGCTGCAGTGTTACATTTTTACAACTCTATAAATCTGTTATGACTTTGCTAATACCCAAGTCTTCCCATAATTTCTAAGACTATGCTTTTACTCATCTTTGTGTTCTTGGAAATGCACAGAATAGTAATTGACTAACAAATGATGTAATCAGCTATAAATACTACAGGATAGGGAAATTCCTTTGACCTGAAGTAGGTGGAGAAGGCTTCACTTAGAAGTTTTGAACGAAATCTGAACGTACTGTGCAATTTAGATAAGATATAAAGCAGTTGAACAGAGTCCCAGGCAGGAATTGAAATACAGTTTTACAATGGAGCGAGAATTGGTTTGTGTGGAGACAGGTATACATTTTTTGGCTGAGCCTCTTGTTCATATAACAGGATGGTGGACTCAAAGCCTAGAAAGATGTGTTGGCACAAATTTGATCAAACAGAATAGTTGCTGTCTTTGCTCTTGTTGCCGTTGTTGTGGTTTTTGTGGTGATGGTTAGTTTATTTTTTCAAACTGAAAACAAAACAAAAAGACCTCAAAAAAGTAGCACTGGCAAATCAGTTTTTGATACAATTATAGTTAATTGTTGTTGCCAGAGACCAGTATTTCCAAACCTTGTTCTTTCAAGCAGTTTTGTCGTTGTTGTAATTCGTTTTCCATGGTTTGGAAACACTGGTATAGATCCTGTTAGTGATGCTGCCTTCTAATTAAGGCAGTGACATGAGCCCTTGGATATGGAGCCACACATGTACATGTGTTTCTTTCACAGTGAATGAGGTTTACCCTATGTGAGTATGAGCTTGCTATATAGTATGTTTTTGGTAAGAGTATTTTAATATTTAATGGTTTGCCTTAGCTAGATCATAACTTACCTGCCATGCTGCTTAATTAGTTTTGTGACACAAACATTTCTTCCCTCGTAATCACACAAATAATTAAGCAATATTAAGAATATTGAATATAAAGTATTACTGTAAAACTAAGCAAAATTAAAATATTAATATCAAAAATTAATATCACAAATCTTAACATTAAAAATACTGAATTTAAAATACTATTTTAATAAGTTGGTCTTTTATCCTCTTAATTATTACAAAACAGTTATAACTTTCAAATCCCTGTATCAAAATTAAAGCCTTTGCTTAAAGAAAAACCTCTCTTTGTTATTTATTTTTTCAAGCTTTTTTTTTTTAAAGATTTTATTTATTTGAGAGAGAATGAGAGAGGTAGTGCATAAGCAGGTTGGTTAGAGGGAAAAGCAGACTCCCCACCAGAGCAGGGAGCCCAACACGGGGCTCAATTTCAAGACTCTGGGATCATGATCGTGAAGGCAGATGCTTAACTGACTGAGCTACCCAGGCCACACCAGTTTTCTCAAGCATATTTAAATTATTTCTAGCAAGTAGAAAGGTCTGTGATGTGTTTTTTAATCTGCATAATCATACCTCTGAAAGTTCCTATTTGCATAGCTTGGTTTGATGGCTTATTTATGCAATCAGGTATTACAATTTTAAAATGAAGCACTTTTATGTCACATCAGACTTTTGTGGCAGTTATAGCATTGTCAACAATAAAGCTGTGTGTTTAGGTTTCTATCTAAAATGTGACCTCACACTTACCATTGTATAATAGATGTGCCTGGCCTGCTTGATGACTTCATATTAGAACCAGATTACAGTTCTCTAGGTTTATTTGCATAGAAATCTCCTCAAGGAAAAAGGGATGTTTTTTGGTCAGTTAGTTATCAGCTACTAGGAATAATCATATAATGGCGAACATGCGGTATAAATTTTGATACCTTCTTTTTATAATAAAGTCTTCTGCTTAAAGATTGACAATCAGTTATCACAAAGAAAGGGGGGCGCGGCTTATTTCCCAAAAGTCCAGGCATGTAAACAAGAGCATGGGCCCAGAGTCCAAATACAGTGTCCAGACTGTTTGAAAGGAGTGTCCACTGCTTATCCCAGTCAAGACTTGATTTAAGGTTCTGACCCATGCTGGAGGACCTGTTTCACTCCAGCCTCCTTCAGGTAGTTTCCTTAGTACCATCTTGAAGTTGTGATGCTGACTATGGAATTCTCCCCTTTTTATGGAAATTCATGGGCCTTTCCAAGTGCGCTCTAATCCAAATCTAGGAATCTTTTCCTCATATGCTTAACAGGGTAATCCTGCCAAGTTCTTAAAACCTCGGGGGCTGTCCTGGATTTGAAATTACTCCACCAACTGCTTGCTCATGTGACTGACTTGGGGCAAGTCATTTAATTGCTAAATACCTCAGTTTTTTAATTCTATAAAATGAGAATGTTTTATAGGCTTGTGAGAGTCAAATGAAATTATTTATTTATTTAAAGCCCTTAGCACAGTTTTGGGGAGTAAGCACTCTATATAAGATAACTAATTAATGAGTATCTGTTTTTGCATGTATTCCATAGGATATTGTGTTCTCCTCTAGAAAGTCTAATGGTTCTGGTTCTATTTGATAGTTAATATTTTTTTCTTTTCCAAAAGCATGTATTTTTCTAAACAGTACTGAAATTTGGGGTGAAATAACTTACTTTCCCATAATGCCTCATTTTTAATGGTTATTACAGGCTATGCCTTCCTTCTCTTTCAAGAAGAGAGCTCAGTTCAGGCACTAATTGATGCTTGTATTGAAGAAGATGGAAAACTCTATCTGTGTGTTTCCAGCCCCACCATCAAGGACAAACCAGTAAGTAAATACTTCTTGGGCTTTGGGCTACAAATTCAGGTTTTCCAAAAACAATTTTGAAGTAAGCATTAGTGATAAAAAAAAAAAAAAAAAAGAAACTACCATGTTAAGAGGTCAGTTTTAAAAAAATTTGGATAGCTTACAGTATCTAGATTAAAAAATACTAATCTGTTTTAAAATAAACTATACAAAAATTTGAAAAATAGAAGGACCACTGTTAACTGGCACAAAGCAGCATAAGCTGTCAAGGGAGTAAGACTCATTACAGTGATGTTATTTTCTTCATAGGTTCAGATCCGTCCTTGGAATTTAAGTGATAGTGATTTTGTGATGGATGGTTCTCAGCCTTTGGATCCTCGAAAAACAATTTTTGTTGGAGGTGTTCCTAGGCCATTAAGGGCTGGTAAGTAGGATGTTAACAAATGTTGCTTCTTTAAAAATCAAATATGAATTAATTCAATAAACATTTGGGAACCATTGTGTACATGGTACTATTGGATATTGGACAAGAAAGGGGCAGATTCCTCATGGCTCTAAAAGTTAACTCTCTATAGAATTCTGAGAAGCATTTTTAAAACCATCAAGGAAGTGGAGAAATGGACACTTACCTATCAATATTAATAGTTAACTCCAAGCAGACTTTTGAGTCCTTAAGTATGTCTCTAAAAGAAGAATTTGGGGTCTCTTTATTTTATGTGGGTTGATTATGATATCTGAAGAAGACATAAACAGGATTTTTTTTTTTAAATAGCACTTTGATAAGTAAGAAACATATTCACGAATAACCAGGAACCAGAGATTTACCAGAGATGTCATCTAGGAACATAATTACAGACATAAATGCCCACTGTACAAGCATGTTTTATGATTCCATGTGCTCTGTGAAGTGTGCTAGTGTCTTCCACCCCTGAGAACATCCTCTTCCAATACAGGAGATAACATGTTAAAAGAATCATTCACACATGTAAATACTTAGAGAATGTAACTGCTACAAAGAAAGCCTATAGAGAATAGAAGAACATCAAAGGAATATGGTATAATCTGATATTTAAAAGATACTCCTATTTGAGCTGACACACAGCAGAAGGAATAGAGTTGAGGTGGCAGGAGGGTTGTGAGGAGTGTGTTTCACAAAGGGAAGAACATACTCAGAGATCTTTAGTGGAAGGAAGCAGAGGGCATCGGAGGAACTGAAAGAAGCCCAGAGTGACTGACTAAGGGTATAAGGAGTGAGGGGAGACACAAGAAGGCATTGAAAAAGTGAATAGGAGTCAAATCATACAGGTCTAATAAGGTAATTAGGTATTTATCAATCTCAGAGCAAGGGAAAATCAGTGAAGAGTTCTGGATAAGTGTAGCTAATGATACGTTTTAGGGGCAATTGGGTTGAGAGTAGATTTGAGTAGACCATTTAAGGAGCCCATTTTTGCAGGACAGGAGAAAGATAACGTGAGCTTAGATTGGAGGTAGCAGTGGTAAGAGAGCAAAATGAACACATGTCACAGATGATTTGTGAGGTAAACTCAAAAGGCTGAATCTCAGCTTCAATCTTAAGCCACTTAAGTAGATAGTGGTGCCTTCTATTGAGGGGAAGAACACTGGAGGAAGATTGTGGTCTTGGTTTTGAAAGCAAGTTTGTGGTACTATTTAGAGCACCTACCTAGAAATTTCAGTTAAGCCTTTATATCTAATAACATTTTTAAAAGAATTACTCTTGCTACTGTTTTGATAATAAATTTTGAGGGGCTTTGCTACTGTTTTTATAGTAAATCTAGAAGAAAAGAGATAAAGCTGTTGCTACGATCCAGATGAAAAATAATGAGAGCTTGGAATAGGATGTTAGTGATGGAGGTGAGGAGATTGGATTTTAGAATGAACTTGGAAAATCAAGTTCAGGAACACCTGGATGGCTCAGCGGTTGAGTGTCTGCCTTTGGCTCAGGGTATGGTCCCGGGGTCCCAGGATTGAGTCCCACGTCAGGCTCCCTGCATGGAGCCTGCTTCTCCCTCTGCCTCTGCCTCTGCCTCTCTGTGTGTGTGTCTCATGAATAAATAAAATCTTTTAAAAAAAGAAAGAAAATCAAGTTCATAAGATTGCATGTACAGTTTGGAAAACAGAAAATAGGATGAAGCCAAAGGTCTTAGCAACTTCATCTTTTCTGTTGCTTACCAATTGACTCAGCAAAAATTCATTGGAGCAGATTTGGTGGGATGGGGAAGATTAGGAGTGCCATTTCAAACACGCTAAGTGATGATGGTCTGTTAAATGTCAGTATGAATTGTCCAGGAGATAGTTGCATAGATGAGTTTGGAGTCCAGAGAAGAGAGAAATTTAGGGGCTGAAACATGGTATTTAAAGCCATGACATAGGATGAAGACACTACAGCCACAAGTATAGAGAGAAATCCATGGACTAAAACTTTTGACATTGAAAAGTCAAGAGTTGAAGAAGAACCAGGTACAAGGAAGACTAGGGAGGAATTGTGAGGTCAGATGAAAATTAGTAGAATGATGTGTCCTGGAAGCCAGATGAAGAAAGTATTTCAAGGGAAAGGAAGAAATGAAATATGTTCACTGTTGTTTCCAGGTAGATTGACCATTGTACTTGGCAGTGGCATGAGCAATTAACATGGGATCATGGGGTGAAGGTCTGGCTATAAAAGGTTGAACAAGGAAGAGAGGGATGGGGAAGTACAAGAAAAAAATGTTAACATTTTGGCTGTAAAGGGGGAACATAAAAATTAAGCAGTTACCAAGAGGGAAAAATAAACAGAATTAAGAGTTCTGATTTGTTTTTTAAAAGATTAAGAGTGATCCAATATAGAGGGAAAAACTGATGGTACAGAAAGGAGGGAGAACTGCAAAATACTTGTATAGTGAAAAAGTACTTAAAAACTGCTGATATACTGTGTTCTCTCACATTATATATGAATTTCTTTTCCTTTTCAAGTGGAACTTGCTATGATCATGGACCGGCTGTATGGTGGAGTTTGTTATGCAGGAATTGATACAGATCCTGAGCTAAAATATCCAAAAGGTGCTGGTCGAGTTGCTTTTTCCAATCAGCAGAGCTATATTGCTGCCATCAGTGCTCGGTTTGTTCAGCTTCAGCATGGAGATATCGATAAACGCGTAAGTTGTGTATTGGGAAAGCATTTAACATCTTATAATAAGGTGCTGATCCAAAGCTTACTACCCTGAGTTAATACTATAATTCAAACACTTTATTTTTTTTTATACTTCTTTAACTCTTAAAGAGTATTATATCAAAATACCCCTGAAATGTAAAATTATTAAACATATTTTGAACCTTAGATACAATATACAAAATATAAATGTCCTTGTCAAGTTGTTTGGTTTTTTTGTTTTGTTTTTAATCCACCAATAAGGTCTTAATATCCTTCTGACCATGGAGGCAGAGCTTTTTTTAAGAGCTTATGCCCTGAAGCTAGTCTGCCCAAGATCCCATTTCCACCACTTGCTCTGTAATCCTCAGGAAATTAACTCTCAGTGTGCCTCTTTTTCCTCATTTATCAAATGTAAAGCAATAATAATATGTCTTTCACAGTTACTTTGAGGATTAAATGAATTTTCCTATGTAGAAGCATTTAGTTTGGCACTAAGTGTTAAAGCATTTTTATCTTTTATCATTAATTTTAAAATAAAATACACTATATTTCCCTAAGTGTACAAAATAATAAATATACAAATAAACTAAACACACACAATAACTATCCTAAACTTTAAACATTTACTCTTTAGTAGCATTGTTTAGGTCATCACAATGAGAACTTTTTAGGAAGTCCTATGAATGTTAACTAAAAGCTACTCCATTGAATAATTCCTAGTACTGATTACCAGCTAAAATAGAGAAAATGACCAAAACTCAGTTGTTCACTTACAAATCTGTTTCATACTAAAATCTGTTAATAGTTCCCATATAAAGCTAAGCATTATTCTAAAATTGTCATGTTTGCATTATGGTACAGATGAGATATGCTAAGAATAAGAGGCAATTTAACTTTTTTAATATCTAAATTAGTAGATATAACTTGAGTCAGTATTTATTTTTCCAGTGTAACAGTTTCTAGCAGTTTCTTCCCTGAGGCTATCTGTATGTATTAAAAGACTTGGAGGCAGGGGAGCTGGTTAAAGGATATGGATTGACTAGACCATGGGCTCTAAAAAGTAGTCATCAATTTAATTTCCAAGCCATCCCATAAATGGGGAGAAAAGCACAACATAGGTTCAGTTCATAGAAGCAGACTGATTTTTGTTGCATTGTTACTTAAAATGTTGCAACACACACCTAAGTGGAAGGTCTTTGCTTTAATTCCAACTGGCAGGAAAATTTGTTGAACTGGAGTTCCTCCAATCCAGTGGTTTTCACCCTCAGCTACAGAATAAAGTCACCTGGGAACTTAGAAAAATCTTGACATCTGGGTGCCCCCCCAGCCCCAGAGATTGTGCTATAATATAGCTCAGGAACAGCAGAAATTTATAAAGCTCCCAGGTGATTCTAATGTGCAGCCATGCTTTAGACCACCTATCTAGTCTAACCCTGACTTTCGCCAAGAAGTGATCCAGTCAAGGAGGAGGTTACCTACATTGTATACAATTTATAGTGCTTTAATATGCAGAAGCACAGGGAAAAAAATGTTATAGGTGTCCTACCTCATCCTTTGTTTCCAAAATGATAGCTGAAGAGCCAATTATTTAGGGCAGAGTTGATTCCTAAAGAGCAACTCAGATGCAGAGCAAGTGATTTGGGAACACCTGCATGCCTTCTTAAAAAGGCATTGAAATATCTGAGAGAAAAGTTTATTTTTTAAGATAAGTGCTACTAAGGTATATTTTGGATTTTATCTGAAATAATTTGAGAGATGCCTGGCTGGTTTAGTCAATAAAGTGTGTGACTCTTGATCTTGGGGTGGTAAGTTCAAACCCCACATTGGGTGTAGAGATTACTTAAAATATTAAAAAAAAATTATCCTTAACTATTTTTAACTATTGCTTACATACACACACACACACACACACACGCAAAAAAAAAAACACTAATCTTTGTACCTTTCGTGTCTCAGGTATGAATGTAATTATTAAACCATAACAACAGATTAATTTTAAATTAATAACTGATAACCCAAAGATTTGAGAAGGATTAAAATTGTTCATTCAGCATACTCTTTTGGCTCATGAACACTTTGAGGTTTAATTCCTATCTCCCCAAAAGCTGGGAAGCACTATCACCACAAAAGTGTAATTCATTGTAATTTTGATATGTTACTCCATTGTAATATGAGTAATATTCATTGTGCCTTCTGGTACTTACTGGGGGAGTTGTGTTTACAGTTCAAGTTGAATAATTAAATATGAATTATTTCATTAGTTATGAATCCAGGCAACAAAGTATTACAGATAAGTTCTAGGGAAAGGCATCATAATAGGAAATAATAGCTTACAGAATTGATGAAATTCCAACTGCTTTTCAGACTTACAAGAGTTAATTTTTAGAGATTATTAATCAGAATAGTCTAAAATTACAAGTTTGAAATCCAATTTTCCATCTTTGAAAGTCTGCAATTTGTTAAAGGTAAATAGATTAGCTTCATAAACTAATATCTAGAATTTTAAAATACAAATAACAGAAATCATTGCATTTAAAAATTCTTTTCAACAGTTTTACATTAAGTAACTCCTGCGCACCAAGCATTTTATGGGATATTACGAAAATGAAGTAAACCACACAGACACTCTGTCTTTAATTACAGTAAAGATGAGATATAATCATGAGAAAGAAATTCACCATATGTAAATGTACCTCATTTCTTCAGATACAGTTTCTACTTGGTGCTAGCTATCCTGCTAGATCCTAGGTACTAAGTATTGAGCAGACACTTTCCCTGTGCTCATTTTGTTTATCATCTAGTAATACGAAATCCAGTATGAGATATTCTTTGGTAATTCCTTTAATTATTATCAGTTATTATAACTACTAATATATGTGTATATAGTTATATAATATTATAATGAAAAAATGAATCATAAATAGCAGCCAGGCAATCAAGATAGAATCCATAAAGAAAAAAGTTGAAAAGTAAAGATTAAGCATAAAAATGTTACAGTTCGTGTCAGTTCGTGTCAAAGATCTTTTTAAAAACCAAAAGCCAATGGAACAAAAGGTTAAAAATCCTTAACTGGCAAAGAGGATTCATTTAAAAGAAAAAACCTGCAGCAAGAAAATATGCAAAAGACACAGACTGTTCAGAAAAGCAAAATGTTCAGTGTACATAAAATATGTTTATCCAGCCCTAATCAATGAAATGCAAATATAGACAACTTAATTCCATTACCTTTCTGTCAGATGGTTGTTTATAGTTTTTTTCATCAACTTTTCAGTTTTTCTCTGTTCTTTGTTGCCATTGTGATAAATAATGCTTCTGAAGATAAATACCCTTATATATTCATTTTCTGCACTCGTGCAAGTATTAATACATTCAGAATGGTAATTGTTGGCTTGTTATTTTTTACCTTGGACAAACACTACTTTATCTCTAACCAAACTGTTAAACACTCAGTTTTCCCTCCTCTCCTCAGGATAGGCTGAGGTCTTATATTGCCTGGCACCATTCAAAGCTAGTAAGTAGCTCTCCATTTGGAGTTATTGTTCCTAAGGAGTACTGGCTTGCAGAGTCCCTGCAGTGTGCCAAGCACTGCCTTAAATGCTTTTACCTGCTGCAGCTCTGTGAAGCAGGTTCTAGTATTCTTCCTTTACAGATGTGGAAACTGAGGTTTAAGAGGCTTTGCACTCAGAGCGGACTGGAGTCTGAGGTCTTCTCCTGAGTCACACCTTCTCAGTGGGCCTTTGACTTTATATCCTACAAATTCACAGAAGTCCAGACTTGCCCTTAATAAGATTATCCACAGTTCTGCTGTGTGTACATACCAAGTAGTTAAAAGCAGAATACATACAGAAGTGTTGCCATAATCGGTGGTTTGGGGTTGGGCCGTCTCTCAGGTGCTATTGGAATGAAGGGGAAAAGGTATAAAAACCATTTGTCTCCCGTGCCCTTCTCTTTTTCACTCACAAACACCCTAACTCCCAAAATACTAACACACAGGTGTTTTAAAGATGTTACTTCTTATGTGGGGGTAGAATGTTTTATGAATCAATTAGATGTATAGTTTTTTTAAGTCTTTTATGCCTTTGAAAAGATATAATAAATAACACTCAGTTTATAGTCCTCTGAAGAAAATGTACAAGATAAACTAAAACTACCAAACTAAGTGCTCGTTTAATCACATTGTCACTTATGAACATGAAACATCTTAGAAAAAGATGATTAGTGTCAGAATAGAGTGACTTTGTTGTTGGTTTTTGTTTTTGTTTTTTAATCTACTATATGGTAAAGCTATTTCCCTGGGAAACTGCCTACTATTTCTGTGGGGAAATGCCTCTGAACATTTTAAATTTACTGAAATGATTTCTGATGGAAATTTAATGGGAGATTTTTTTTTTTTTTCACTCTTTTTCCAGGTGGAGGTAAAGCCATATGTGCTAGATGATCAGATGTGTGATGAATGCCAGGGCGCACGTTGTGGTGGAAAATTTGCTCCCTTTTTCTGTGCCAATGTCACTTGCCTGCAGTATTACTGTGAGTTTTGTTGGGCAAATATCCACTCTCGTGCAGGACGTGAGTTCCATAAGCCATTGGTAAAGGAAGGTGCTGATCGCCCACGTCAGATCCACTTCCGCTGGAACTAAGAATAGCACACCGGCCTCTGTGTAACAAGGAAAGAAAGGGTGCATGTGGCTTACTGTGTCTGAAGACGCGACAGGCGGAAGAAATAAGTGCATTCTTCTGCTTTCACCCCAGCTACCAATACATGCATCTTTATCAGCAGCCAAAACACTACAAGCCTCTTGTTTTTCACCAAAACCCTACATCTCAGGCTTACTAATTTTTGTGATATTTTCATGTTAAAATAAAATGTTTTTTTGTATTTTCTCCAAGTTATTTTTATATGTAAAGTTAAAATTAGATATGAGAATGTTTTGCGTAGGGGCAAACAGTCTGCTGCTATATAGTGGGTGAAGCGTGCACTTATTTCTAAACGTGGGTTTTTAACTTCAAGATCTGCCCCAGTAATTTACCAAAGGTAGCAAAATAATAGTGAAGATGGAATATGTCTGCTACAAATGCTTATTTTTATTGTTGCTATTTTCAGTGTATACATAAACTAAAAATTAGGGTTGATTTTTTTGCTCTCCATTTTGACTTGCAAGAAATAATACCTCAAGATAATCTGATTTATTAGCTATTTTTAAACATTTTTAATCACAAGCTGTATTAGCTTTGCTGCTATATAGGTGTTATGTG